>NW_004524979.1:57830-59462 GCF_000260255.1 Octodon degus | reverse complement strand
TAGTGTAAAAACTTGAAAGAATAAATAAAATCAGAAAGGTAGAATAGATATAGTAAAATGAAAATAAACTCAACATAAGGAATAAACAATGATAAGTTGAAAGAGAAAAGATAGGAAGAAAGGAAGAGGGAAAATGATGTAATACGGGATGGTTGAAGTGATTGTATTAATAATTGCCATCAGTTTCTTAAAAACTAACAGCTAATGTTTAGCATTTTTCACTTTGACTAATGCTATATGATGGTATCTTTACCTGAGCAACTACATCTAGGATAGCAATAACCAATGTGTAATGCAAAACCTACAGCTGAATACCTCTTTTCTTGGTTTTCTAAATGTGTATCATTTCTAATGTCTTCTCAATCATTATTTTTTGTGTATTTGGCACAGGGTCTCATTACAGAGCTCAGACTCAGTGACCCTCTAGGTTTCAGCCTCCCCAGCATAGTGATTACAGGTGTGCACCACTGCACCTGATCTCAGGAGCCAGCTCAGTGTGCCCATGGGCAGGGCAGGAGTGGCATGTGGTGCCAGAGATTGAACCCAGGTCCCTGTTCTTCCCTAAGCAGGTACTTAATCAGTTATTATTATGTTCGCTTTAAAATACATTTTTTTCAAAATGTAAAAAGGAGAAGAAAAAAATGAAAGGTTTATTGAAAGCAAGTATTACTATTCAATCATTTGTCCAATTTTGCATAAATACACCTGCTAATCTGAGCAAGAGATTTGACAATAAAAATCGGTAATGCAACAATCATTGTTAGTTTGCAATTCTTGTTTGAAAATCTGCAATATATGTATTTTTGTGTTACTCTGCTTCTGTCTGTGTTTCTGCTCTGTTTTAGCTTTTGTTTGTATTCTTCAAAATTAAGTTAAATTAAATTAAAACAACACAAACAATCAAATCAAGAAGAGCTTAGAGTGAAATATTTGAGCTCCTGAAAAAAGTAACTTTCAACCCAGATTGATATGCCTGGAAAACTGTCTATCAAATTTCATGGAGAGATAAGATCCTTCCATGAAAAAGAACAACTAAATAAATTCATGACCACCAAACCAACCTACAAAGAATAATGACAGATAATTTAGAAAGAAACAGATAAAACCACAGTTTCAAGAACAACAATAGAAAGCAACAACCAAACAGAGAAAGTAAATTAAAAGAGAAGAAAAGTATGGAACCCATAGCAGGAAAGTAACATGGCAAAGTTAAGCCAATATATATCAGCTATAACCAGCAATGTAAATGCCCTCAATTCACTAATCAAAAGAAACAGATTGGATGAGTGGATTAAGAAAGCAAATGCAACATGCTCTATACAAGAAACATATTCAACTAAAAAGGAAATTCACAGATGGAAAATCAAGTCATGGAAAACAATTCACCATCCACAGAAAACCAGAAAAAATTAGGGGTAGCTTTACTGGTTGCTGACAATATTAATTGAAACCAAAAATCATTCAAAGAGGTAAAGAATGTCATTAATACTTGAAAAGAGAAGACTGCAACATGAAAACATAATAACTATAAATATATATCATCAAATGTAGGAGCACTCAGCTACATAAGACAAATTTCAAGACATGAAAAATTAAATTATCATAACTACAATTGTAAAGAGGCATGCTAAC
>NW_004524979.1:21729-56990 GCF_000260255.1 Octodon degus | reverse complement strand
ACTCACTAATGATCATAGAGAAATTAAGAAGATCATCAATATCTACTTCCAGAATCCTTACTTTCATAGGATGGAAAACAAAGAGTAAATGAACAGGTTTCTAGATGCAAATGAATGGATAAAGCTGAATCAAGAAGATAAAAAAATTCTGAATAATCCAACATCAGTCAATGAAATTGAAAATTTAGTCAGAAAACTACCACCAAAGAAAAGCCTAGTTCCAGATGGACTCATAGTTGAATTCTACAAGAAATTTAGTGACCACCTACTGTCAACTTTTCTCAAACAATTCAATGAAATTGAAAGGGAATAAATTCTCCCAAACTCATTTCTGGAGACAAATGTTATCCTGATATCAATCCTTAAAAAGGACCCAATCAAAATATATAACTACAGTCAATCTCCTTTATGAACATAGATAAAGAAATCCTCAATAAATTCATGGCAAACAGAATGCAGCAAATCATCAAGGAGATTATACATCATGGCAAAGTGGGATTCATCAAAGAATACAGGGATGGTTTACTATATGCAAATCCATAAATGTAAAGCACCACAATAATGGAGCCATAGACAAAGACCACATGACCATCTCAAAAGATGCAGATACAGTTTTTGACAAAGTTCAACACTCATTCATGATAAAATCCCCACAGAAAATCAAAATGGATAGTCTATATCTTAATCTGATAAAGGCATTTTATGATACACCAATGCTAAATAGACATAAACTGAAAGCCTGTACTTTAAAGTCATGAAAAAGACAAGATTATCCACTATCTCCACTTGTATTCTATATAGTTATGGAAATATTAGACAGAGCAATTACACAATAGGAACAAATAAAATGTATAAGGATTGGAAAAGAAGTGAAACTATCATTACTTGTACATGACATGATACTGTACATAAAAAATACTCCAAATCCTCCATGAAGAGACTTGTAGATTTAACAAACCAATTCAGAAACATAGCAAGATACATACTCAATATCCAAAAATGATTAGCATTTTTGTATATGAACAATAAATGTGCAAAGAGAGAAATTGGGGAAAGCACATCTTTCACAATATCAAAAAAATTTTAAATCGTAAATTCTTCAGAATTAATCTCACAAAGGAGGTAAGTGGGAAAATTATACTACTATGAAAAAAAGAGATCAAAGAGGATTTCAGAAAATGAAATAATATAGTCCAGCAGACTGAAGTGCCTGCCTAGCCAAGCACAGTGATGGGGTTCGATCTCTGGTGTGCCTGCTGGCCACGGCCCAAGGGCACACCGAGACTGCAAATGAGAATGGATGTGCTGGCAAGTGCCTGTAATTCCAGTACTCGGGAGGCTGAAAACAGGAAGATCACTATGAGTCTGATCTGTGTAGTGAGACCCTTTAGACATTTACTAAATTACATTTTAAAAAAAGGGAAAAAATGAAAATATTTTCCTTGCTTCTGGATAGGAAGAAACAACAATGTGAAAATGGCCATACTCCCAAATTACACAAAATTATTCAATGCAATTCTGATTAAAATACCATTAAAAATACCTCACAGAGCTAGAGATAACTTTCCTAAAATTCATCTGGAATCAGAAGAGACCCAGAATATCACAAGCAATCCAGGTTAAAACAAAAAGTAAAGGCAGAGACATCACAATCTCTGACCTGAAATTATATTATAAAGCTACTGTGATAAAATCAGCATGGTACAGGCATAAAGCAGACTAGAGGATCAATGAAACAGATTACAAGATGGAGACACAATTGCAAATACATACAAACACACTATCTTTAACAAAGTAGCCCAACATGTTCATTGGAAGAAAGAGCCTTTTTAATAAATTGTGTGGTAAAAACTGCCTTTCTACATGATGAGGGCTAAAATTTGACTCATTACTGTCACCATGCACTAAACTGAGGTGAAAATGGATCAAATATTTAAATATTAAAATGGAAACACTAAATCATTGGGAGAAAATGAAGGTAGAAATCTTAAAGACATAGGAATAAGTAGAAAGTACATGGACAGGGTTCAGAGAGAGATGGCTTAGTAGAGTAAATGCTTCCTTGACAAGTGCAAGGGTCTGAGTTCAAACCCCAGTTCCACAAAAAAAAAAAAAAAGGAAAGAAAGAATATGGACAAAAATCAAACTGAACAGAAAATTTTTCAAAGAATCAACAATTGAGATATCACATTTTTTAAGTTTCTGCCCTTCAAAAGAAATCTCCAACAGAGTGAAAAACAAAAACACATGAACTGAGAAAAAAAAATATAGGTGACTGTCCCTCTGACACAGATCTTCTATCTAGAACATATAAAGAATTTTTAAAATCAAGATTCATAAATTCAAAGATCCAATCCAAAAATGAACATTTGAGATGAATACACGTTCCTCAGAGAAAGAAATACTAATGGCAAGTTAATATATGAAAAAATGTTGAATATTGTTTATCATTCAAGAAATACAAGTTAAAACAATTCTTAGATGGCATCTCACTGCAAATAGATAATATATTAACCATTGTTAATCAGCTATTCTTGTGTTGAAAATCTATAACATATGTATTGTTTTATGTCACCCTGTTTCTGTCTTTGTTTCTGATTTTTTTTCTGGTACTAGGGACTGATCTCAGAACCTTGCTCTTGTTGGGCAGGCGCTTATTCTACTGAGCTATCTCCCCAGCACTGTTTCTGATTTCTCTTCTCGCATTTGTCTTTACTTTTCAAAATAAAATAAAAGTAACTTAAAGAATAACAGAAAACCAAAAATAATAAGTAAAACATTAAAATATGAAACAAAAAGAATGGCTATCATCAAGATATCAGTCAATAACAAATATTGGAGAGGATGTGTGGGAAAAGGAATTCTCCACTGTTGCAGGGAGTGCAGACTTGTACAACCACTGTGCAAATCAGTGTGAAGGTATCTCAAAAAACATGAATTGGAGGTCTCATTCAAGGCAGCTATTCTCCTCCTGGGTATGTTTCATTTTTCTTTCTCTCTTCCCCCCCCCCCAGTGGAACCAGGGACTGAACTGAGGCCTTTGTGCTTGCCAGGGAAGCTCTTATTCCACTAAGTCATCTCCCCAGGCCCTCCTGGGTGTGTTTCCAGAAGTACAAAACATCCTACCACAGTGATATATGTGCATTTCTCATAGCTAAATCTTGGAACCAACCCAAATACCCATCACCTGAGGAATGGATAAAAAAGTGGTATTTTTACAAAACAGCGTTTTTTTGCTCTGTGACAGGGTATATTTTTGGGTTTTTTTTTGTCTCTGTGTGTGCCTCTAGATCTTATTTTTTTTTGTGACTTTATTCATTCATTTATTTTTTAGTGCACGATCTCGCTAAGCAGCTTGGACTCATAGTAATACTCCTGCCTCAGCCTCCCCAGTACTGCGATTACATGCATGTGCCACCAAGCCTAGTTTTAGTGGCCAGTAAGGTGCAAAGCTGGTATTGTTTGCACTAGCAGGAATCAAACTTGAAACCTTGAGCTTTCCAGGCAGGTAATTAGATGATACAGCTGTCTCCCTAGCCCCTAGAGAGCATAATCTTAAGTGAAATAAATCATACCTACATGTTTAAGGATTAACTTAATTGTCTCCTTAATGTCTCCTTAATGTGAGAACTTGAAAGACAAAATAAAATCTGAATGGTACAATAGATACTGAGAAAGAGAACTAACCTATTGAATAAGAATTACTGAGTTGAAGAGAAGGATAAAAGAGAGTTATAGAAGAGAGAGATATAGTGGTGTCACAAATTTTCTGTTCAAGGAGATTATGGGAGCACAGAGAACAGTGATCAATGATGTATAGTGTGCCTAAGGAGATTCACCTAAACAGAAAAAAAAAATATCTCAGGCTTTCACAGAGAAAAAATTGGTCAAGCAATGGCTGTGACTCATTCAGATGTCTGACACTGACTAAAGATCAACAAGTTGATGTACATGGTTTCAGGGTAAATCCCGTGGGGATTTGACTGACCTTGTTAGATACAAAACGTACATTTTAGTTGTATAGGTCTTCCTTTAACTTGGTCTCAACCATTCAGCAGAAAAGTATAACCATGAGGTATAAAAAGTAATGACCGATTAAGATACTGTTTTATAAAAGGCTGAAGTCAACAACTGCTGACAGTTGCCAGTTCTGCTTATAACCCACTACTTTTACGGACTACTGGATGGTATTGATCTACTTTGCTGAATTCAAGTATCTTTGAACATACATTAAGTATGAAAAGGTCCTATAAAAACTTTTCCAAATACAGCTTCTAACAGCAACTGAATACCCATTTCTCACAAAACAAAACAAAAAAAGTGGAATATAAACGAAGGACCATTTTGTAGTGAAAAAAATATATATGCATATACAAAATAGGATAGATATACAGCTACTTTCTCTTAGTTCAATGAGAAGCAAGATTTGTACTAATATTGTTTGGACTAGATATCATGTCTGCATCTTAGACTCTGAATAGCTACTACAAAGACAACTATATGCAATGTATTAATTATTTTAACTATACTATTAACCTATTTTGAAACTGTCCATTGTTATTTCTTTCTCATTAAAAGTTATAAAAAATTTTAAGAAAAAAGAGCTATAACTATGTATGTGATCAACATCAAGGTTGGACAACTGTACTGTGCATTTCTGCTGGTCAGTGGAAAGGAATAGCTATTGCTTAATTTATTTGGCCTCCTTTTTTTCAACTCTTTGTCATTTTACACTTCATGACTTCTTATATATTCCTTTCCTATTTTCTTTCTTCTTCCAATTTGGCATGTGTATACGTGGTAATATGTACAAGTAATTAGACAATACTATTTATTGCAATAAATACTGTGAAGTTCATATTGCTCTCTTTAGTGATATTCTGTATCATTTGTAATTTTTCTGTTTTCATACTATTTTATACTCTTTGAAATATAAAATAATGAAATAAAGTAAAAGTAGATGTCTCAACATTCTTTAGCATCTCAGAAATATTTTCAAACTCTATTTTTTCTCTTTTGTCTTGGGACATTGACATTCTCGCTCAGTAATTTATTTCTCAACTGTATCAATCACTCTTTCTCATTGCTTCAGTTCAAAATACAGTAACCATTGTACTTTTCTGATAACTATGAGTCATGACCACAGTGAGCAGCATATATTGTTGCCACAGATTTATTTCTGTGACAACTGTCAAGTGATAAAATTATTTGGGAAAATATAGCACCAGAACTTTCCTGCTTGCTGCACTCATTTTATCTCCAACTACCCTCTCCCCATTTTGGAGCGACTCAATAACTTTTGCCCTACTCACTGTGCTTCACTCACCAGGTCAACCACTTCTCCCTATGCCCAG
This sequence comes from Octodon degus, assembly GCF_000260255.1. Classification (NCBI taxonomy): domain Eukaryota; kingdom Metazoa; phylum Chordata; class Mammalia; order Rodentia; family Octodontidae; genus Octodon; species Octodon degus. The sequence goes on along the minus strand of NW_004524979.1, from coordinate 51,636 downwards.
AAATGGCACACACATTGATGTGGTTAACTCTTTGGATTCTGTCATTTCTGTTGTTATTAGCAATGGGCAGCTCTTAATATTTCTCACATTTCTGTGGCACGTAAAACAAATTATATCTCTTGAGATATATTTTTCTTAGCATATCTTTCATTTTTGAGCCAAATTATATGAAACAATATCACTTTACATACTTATACAAATCAATTTCAAATTTAATCAATTAAATGCCTATTTATCCCTGTGCTTCATTTAAGATGAGATTGATAGTTCAGTGAATTATGTAGATGCTGTAGATCTTTCAAAGGAATCTAATATATGTGAGTCACACCAGTTTTTGTGGCAAGTAGAAATTAGCAAGGTCTCTTGAATAACTGTTAATCAGATACTATCAAAGGTGCAGGATGTTTTTCTGTGCACCATTAGAGTCATTTCCATTTACTACCACAATGGTTTGTAACAAAAAATTATCCTATGCCAAAGAGAATAACAGTAGTTGTCTTTACATTCAGGAAATGAGAGGAAGAAGAGTAAAGTTAATGTATGTTACTGTGTTTTAAGAACTTAGAGTGTCCAAATATTATAATTGGATTTATATTCCAAATGTAAATCTAGTATATCCTCAAGTATCTATGACTGGTGTGATCCATTTTTTAAATCTATGTCATTTTCCTGTTTGGAAAGTTGGGAAGTCTCTATTGGATGAAAGCACAAGACACACAGGTAGGTAGTTCAGCAGAATGTACTAATTTCCTGCAGTTGGGTCAGTCTGTGTACATCACATTCAAAAACAAAATAGGAGATCCATACTGCCCAAGTGCGATTGTTTGAGAAAACTATTTGACTTCTTGGCTATGAAGAAAGCATATACTCTGAAGCAGAGTGTTTTCTCCTACTTTTCCTGTGTTGGAGGAAGGATGTTTGTCAGCTTACTTTCTTGTTACTTCTCTGAATCTAAGGAACAAGGCTGAATTTCAGAACTCTATATGGAAGCTTTCAAAATCATGAGCAAGAAAGTGAATAAGAAATCCCATGGAAAGAGCGAAGGCTGTACAAAGTGATGGTCACAGTTAGGGTAAACATGAAAAGATACAAAAAAAAATTCACTTTAGTGGAAAGCCTGGTATATAACTGCAGTAAGATTATAAAGGTATGTTAGCTTTTCATCTTAAATAAAGGATACTCTTTCTCACTTGCCCTTTAGCACCAAAATAAGTAATTTTTGAGTAATATTTTGGAAGAAGAAGAAACAGTAAAATGCCCCACACACACTAGGTGAGATCAGGCAGAGGGAATTATCTGAAACATGATGAAGAAAAGAAGAAAATAGCTTGAAAAAAATACAAACACATTTAGAGAAAGTAATAGTTGGAGATAGGATCACAGAGACACACCCCACAGCCATTAATAACACTGCAGAGTGTATTTAATGCTCACATTTCACTTTATTTTATTTCAATTTTTTTGAGAAATTGTAGAACTGGGACACTTAGAAATCACGTTGTATCACAAAAGTATGACATAGAACAACTTTTCTTGAGTGATCAGAAGAGTAAATCCTTTGAAACTATAATGTGTTATCTTATGAGCCTACATTTGAGGTCAGAAACTGCAAGCCACATTGTCTTTTTCTTTCTCTAACTGGTGCATCCTGGAGTGGAATTTGAAGATTGATTAGGTACTTCCTGTGTTTGTGAGTTCATCATTTGAATTGTGCTTACAAGTTGATCATTTGAATTGATTGTATTCAAAGAATAAACCTAGAGTTACTTCATTTTTCCTAAACATATCATTACAACACTGAAATAGAAAGTGGGTTTGAGGGACTGTACCTAGTACCTAGACAAGAACCACTTTTCAAGAAGCTGTGCATCAGTACTTTCTAGGATATGAGTTGTGGAGAACATCCACACTCATCCTGATAACAACCTGAAGGAAGAAGAAAAGTCCACACCATAATTACTCATCATATCCATAATCTAATTCCAGCACTTCTGTTACCCATATCATTGGTTAATGGTTAAGCCAGGTCAAGACTAGGATGTCTACATTCATCAATTTTATTCAATAGAGCACTGGAACCATACTTTGAGCAATTTCTCAATTAGGCTCTGAAACCTGGCAGTTTCCAAGATCTTGTGATTACAAAATATACTGCTATAAACGTGGGTAGGTATATATCAAATGCTATTAATTTTTTTACTTCTTTGAGAAAGATACCAAGAAGGGAAATAGGTCAAATGAAACCTCCAATTTTAGTTTTCTGAGGAATTTTCAGGCTGATTCTATTTTGACGGAGGTGCTGCTCCTTTTCTATGACTCTAACCATTGTTTTATAGTTTTCACTAAAAATGTTCTTCATCTTTGGTTAAATTTCTTCCTGCACATTTTTGTAGCCACTATAAATCAGATTGATCTTTTAAACTTTTTTATTTTTTAAAGAATAAAAATTATAACAAAAACAGCATTAAAAACGATTCAAAATTTCACTAAACAAATAATAGAAATTCAATGATTGTTTCTGTATTGTATGATGTTATCTTCAAATTAGTTGTTTAGGTTACCAGTTGTAGATGTGGAAAATTGGCCAAATGAAAAAAATAAGAAAAAATAAAGTTAAGCATTATCTGACCCTTTCAAAAACCAGTACAAATTGGTAGTATAATCATCAAAATTATTCTACGTATATACCTAACTATATCTTTCCCCTTATTTCTTTGCTCATTTTTCTCATCCAGGTTTTCCTTCCCATTGAACAAATTTCTTCCCTCTCACAGTATCTACTGTATATTTCTAATTTTATTTACTCTTCTGTGTTGTCACACTAGTGAGACAATACAATGTTAGAACATGTAAGTCCAATTTATTTCACTTACCAATATACGCTCTACTTGCATGCATATATCTACAAAAGCCTTGAGATCTTTTTACTTCTATTTTAATATTTTCTGTTCTCATATCTAAAGCAATGGTAATGATACATATGAATCTTTTAATCTTGAAAATTTGCTGACTTCATTTCCTATTTATAATAGTATGTTGATGTAGTATTTGGGGCTTTCTACATATAAAATCATGTCATCTGTAAACAATGACAATTTGGTTTTCTTTTTTCCTAAGTTTGATGCCTCTTTTTGTTTCAATTGACTAATTGCTCAGAGTAGGGTTCCAGTGCTCCATTGAATAAAATTGATGAATGTGGGCATCCTAGTCTTGACCTGGCTCTGAGAGGGAGAAATTTCATATTTCTCCTCCATTGTAAATCACCACTGTCTTTTAGTTAACAGGTTTTATTAAATTCAGGTAAATTTCATTTAAAACTAATTGTTTTATAACTTTTACCATGAAAGAATGTTGAACTTAGTCAACAAGTTTCTCTGCACTTTTTGAGATTATCACGTCATTTCATCCTTCATGCTGTTGCTTTGTTATTGTGGTTACTTGCACAAGATGAGCAATACTTACATGATTGGGATAAGTCTCACTTGATTACAGTAAAAAAGAAAAAAATATTTTTTGAAACTGTGGTTTTAACCCAGGACCTTCACACTGAACTACATCTCCAGGCCTTTGTACTTCTTTTTATTTACTTATTTTTTTTTATTTTGAGATAAGGTCGTGGAAATTCATTAAATTGCTGTTGGTAGGCCCAAACTTATGATCCTACTTCCTCAGCCTCCCAGGGTACTAGGATTACATGAATAAATCACCATGCCTAGAGAAAATAATTCGTTAATGTGCTGATGGATTAGATTTTTTATTACTTTTAAGATGTTTACTTTTCTTTTAATCAAAGACATTAGGCTACTGCTGTCTTTTGTCATATCCATCTCTGGTTGTGTTTCAACAGCAATCCTAGCCTCAATGAATGCATTTAGAAAAACTTCCTCTCCTCTATGTTTTCAATGTTTCAAAAGAGTTTTCACTAGTTCTTTTGTGAAGATTTTGTGGAATTCTGCATGGAAGTCACTTTCTCCTGGAAGTTCATTTCACAGAAAATATTTTATTATGGATTCAACTCATTCCTTATTATTGGTTTGTTCAGATACTCTGTTTTTTCATTATTCAATCTTGAAAATATATGTGTCTAAAGATTTGTATGCTTCTTGTAAATTACCAAATTTGTTTGCATATTGTTGTTCATAGCAACTTCTATAAATTATTTGTACATCTGGGACAACAGTTATGACATTTTAGTTTCTGATTTTATTCATATTTGAAACCTGTGTGTGTGTGTGTGTGTGTGTGTGTGTGCATGTATGTGTGTGTGTTCCCATGATGTGTACATGTGCATGCATTCAGACTATGGATTTTTTAATTGTGCTTTTTTTTTTAAAGAACCAGCTCTTTGTTTTATTGATACTTTGTACTTTGTTTTCAAATCTATTCCACTTATTTTTGGCTCTAGCTTTCGTTTTAATGGTAATGCTTCAGCCAGCCAAATAGCCCAGAAGACTAAAGAACTTGCTTGGACAGGCACAGAGAGCAGGATTCCATCTCCAGTGAGCTATCTGGCCCAGCCCTCAGGTTGTGCTGAGACAGCAACTGAGACTGGGCATGGTGGCACACGCCTATAATCCCAGCACTTGGGAGGCTGAAAACAGGAACATCACTTCAAGTCCAATCTGTGTACTGAGAGCTTATAATCTCTTTACTAAAAATGCATTAAAAATAAATAAATACAAATAAAAATGTAATACTTTTACAGCAGATTTCTATTGAATAAAGTGGTATTTTTTTTTACAGTTTATGTATATTTATTCTTACTCATGAATTTCTAAATCCTGTGGAAAAGAATTAGGATAAATAAACATTTGCTAGTTGCCTTTTTTTTCCTTTTCTGACTTTTATTAATATATGTTTTCAGTACATAATAATTATTTTCATCATAGGAAATTGGTATTTTTATAACAAATATTTCAAATTTTTTCTTGCTTCCTTTTAACCCTTTTCCTGTACCATCCTTTATTTTTCCATCATCAGATTTATTCATTTAAGAATAAGTTAAAGATATATAAGTTAAAGATATATAATCTGTATATTATATATATGATATATGCAGATTAAAAAATCATGCTAATAGGCCAAAAAACATGTAAAACATACATTACATTTCTAGTAAAAATATTAGTACATTTTATAAAAGTGTACACTTTGTACACTTTCAGATATATTTTATAAAATATATTTATTCATTTAAATAACAAGAAAAGTAAGTTTACTTTCTAGTGAAGTAAGGTCTTTTAACAACCTTCCAGAAAATACTACAGTAGCCTTTATATAGAATCCAAATATATTTCTGTTACATTCATAAATGTAGTAAACTTATTCTGACTTTCTTCTATGTATCTCTTCCCACAGTACAATAAACTTCAAAATAAATTTTATATATATATATATATATATCCAAAGAGATCATGCCTTATGAATGTCTGATGATTACACTATCTCATTTTAATTCTTGGATGATAAGAAATATAATTTTCAAAATTACACAAAATAACAACTCATTCAAAATTGAGAGACACGAAGAAAAAAAAGAAAAGTGGTATAGTGCAGAGTTAAGAGAATCACCTCAGAGAGAAGAAACAGATTTGAACCACAATCAAACACAACTTTAAAGGTGTCCAAAGTGCTCAGTGATAGCCATACACGTTGCTACTGCTTCTTTCTAAAATTACTGAAAGTAAATACTTGAAGTGGTAAAGAGAAAGTAGATTTCAAAATGTGAAGAGTTTGTAGTCTAAAATAGATATTTTGACTGGGAAGATTTTGACCAATTATTGCAAAAATCCCTAATGAATCTTACAAAGTATTCATTATTTCCTGAAAATGATTGGCATAAACAAAACATTTTACCTTTGTACAAGATATTAAAAGATAGTAAATATATCAAAAGTTATAGTTAAAAACTACACAGTTAAGATGTTAGTGTGAAAATATTGATTATGCTTGCATGCAAATAATCGAAGTCTTGTATTACTCATTCTTGCATTTAAGGCAGAAGAATAGCAACACTTCACTAACCCACCAAACTCAGCTACAGGAAATATCTACTAACATTTTGAGAGGGGAAATATCTACAGTAAATATAGTCAACTCGAGAGCTCTTGCACTTGGGGAAGTTACAGTAGTTGGGGATCTAAACAAGTACCAGGTAGGGAGGATTAAAACATAAATTAATACCAGTGGAAAATAAAATACAATAGAATTAGATGAATAAAAAGAAGTGCAATTTTAAAGGGGAGGAGAATGTGTGGAGGTTCTTTAGGGAACACAGAGAGAGAAGTTTTGGAAAAAGGAAGAGGACAAAGAGATGGAGAAAGGAGGATGGGAAGGAATGGAAGGGATTACAATGAATTAAAGTGTATTATGCACATGTATCACTCCTCATGAAGAAAATACTCATTATTTATTGCAAAGATGAACCAATAAAAATAATTAAAAAGATAAAGTCAAGGCTTTTGTAGTAAAGTACAAATGTGTATACAAAAAATTTTACATATTATAAAATTTAGTAAATTTACAAGAGCTATATTCATATCGCTTCCAGCTGAATGACCCCATTCACTTTTTATTAGGCTTCTAAGTTTTAGGAAAGGATGAGTGGAATAGTTTTTGGAATAGTCACTTTGGGAACTTGGGTGGAGTTTTCTGTTTTGAGTTTTTCTTTCTGTTTTTCTTTTTCATTTTAGGTACCAGGGATCAAACTCAGGACCTCTGCTTGTCAGGCAGGCACCTCAGGGACTGAGCTAACTCCCAGGCATGGTCTCAATTTCTGATCATCATTCTAAATGTGGGCATGGAGTTCAGGATGACTTTTCATACTTTATACTATTCAAGTAAAACATATCTCTGCATCTAAAGGAAGGCAAGAGTGTAGTTTGAGAAAATAACGTGAATCTTCAACTTAAAATGACACATATGAGGACGCACTTTTGGGAGTCGATGTACCTCATTATTGAAGAGAATAATACTGGTAAGTCAAGGTTTGAATATTCACGGTGAATAACATAATTTATAATAGACACATATTAAGACTTTGCGACCATAAAGAAGACAGAATTATCATGTATTTGATAAACAAATTAGAGAGGAGATATCTGCACACATGGTTGCTCCAAAGAAGGCACCAAGCTCACTATATGACACCAAGCTCAATATCATCATACCCAATTTCTTCTTTTCTCAAGGCCACAGGGGATTCTTTCTCTCCCATGAAACAGAGGGTAGCTTCTTGAGAGCCTGAAGAGAGTTACCTGAAACAGTAAAGGACAATGAATGTTTGAGTGATGAAAGAAAAACAGTGCATGGTGTGACTGAAAAAGAAAAGACTAGTTAAGGAATGGCTATGAGCTATCAGTGTGGAGACAGGAATTATCTGAAATGAAAGATAGAATTGTCTCATACTGGCTCTTTTTTGTGAGGGGCAGGAGTTGAGACTGGGTCTTAAGTTCAGCCTATCTTAAACTCACTATGTAATCCAGGTTGGCCTTGAACTCACAGGGAGCCAACTGGTTCTGCCTTCTAGTGAAGAAATTAGTTTATCCCACCAAACCCAGCTTAATATCTTGTACTGACTGTTTTTATATAGAACCTTATCTTAATCTGAGTAACAGAAGAAGGAGTGATCATAATGGCAAAGCAAGGGAAAGCGATATCAGTGTTTATTTTACACACCAGGCAGGTATGATTATTTAAGGAATTGAGACAGCATACAGCCTTTCAAGACTCCTCAGTGTCTCAATAATAGAACACACTTGATCTCCAAGCAGCCATGAGAATAATTCGAGTCCTCTTTCAAATGACAAAAAAGGAAAATTTCAACTAATCCCATAGTAGTATGCTCCTTATATACCACATGCCCAAGGATGAGCAGAATATCTGGACATTTTTATCAACAGAAACAGTGGAAATGAAGTGAATTCATTTCTTCCTCCAAGTGAAGAAATTTTATGAGCCTCAAATTAAAGTCATTTTACACACGCTTTAATTTTACCTAATATCAACTTCAAAAATATGATTATATGGTTTCTTTAAAATGGTACTTAGAGCTCACTGATGTAATGCACCTTACAATGAAGAAACATCTATAAATGCCTCATAATTTAAAAGAGCCCCTATATTTATTGTCAGAGTATTGTTTTGGTGTATGAAAATGAGAGCAAAAACAAAAGGTTTCTACAACCTATACTGTAGCAGAAAATGCCCTCCATTCCAACCAGAATACTTCAGTTGCTGGATGATACTTCCTGTTGCAGTTCTGGTTGCTTCTCTCTGTTAAAAAAGTCTGGCCACTGTGATGAGTACCAGTGTTAGAGAAGCGTGAATATTGCCTAGTTACACAAATCTATCTAAATTTTTATACCAAAGGAATACTTATAATCAATGGGTCCACTCTTCTTTCCTATGAATGTAGCTGGATTGGAGAAAGAGCTGTTTACCTAACTGTCTGAAAATACCTGGCACTATCTCTTTTTTCAGGAACAAAGTTTTTCTCACTCTTCCCAGGGAAAGAAGGAATTTCAGAAAGAAGTACCTCTTCAACATCATTATAACACTTCCTTTGGCATCATCATACTGCCCTGAAGGTTATGAAAACAAAGATAAGTTGTAATAGAAATCTGTGTGTCTGCCGAGGTCTTAAGTCTTATCTAATACAGAAATTATAAATTAGGCAATACTCCAGGGGTTCCCCCAAGTTACACATTTCATCTCAATATTCTTAGAAATTCTTTTTTTGTTTGTTTGTTTGTTTTGTCAGAAACAAAACTGCTTTATTGAAGCTGATGACCAAGAGTCTGACAAGAAGCCAGAGGAAATATTTGCCCTGGTTTAGAAATTATCTCCAGATTATATACTTTTCATTTTTCCATGGTTACCACATTACCACATTACCTCATTTTCAGGACTTTTACAAGAATGCTAAATAATAATTGTCACAAGGTGTACATTTCTCAGACACTGTTGGCCATATTCCAGTCATAGGACATTATGGATTAATGTTTACCAAGTTGTTCTGTTTTTTCCTATTTCTACAATCTTCACTTCTATTAGGGGGTTTATGATCAGCTACATGTGATATGATGAGAGCTTGAGTTTATGTACATTTAAATGAATTTAAGTGACTTCTTTTGAAATAGTGTTACAAAAAGAATATGAAGGCAATCCTGCCCTTTCACTACTCAAGGATATGTTTTCCTTTCTGAGGACATACATAGTCATTCATACTCTGGCACTATACTTTCTATCTTGTACCTTGTATTTTCCTTCAAAACCATCATCTGCACTTTGTCTACTGTGTACTATAATCTAATCTATCCACTGAATGAGACATGGTCCAAAAGTTAGGAGGACCATGATTCTGTAAATCTTCTAAATATTACAATGTATTAAGATCAACAATAATTACTTAAATGGCGTTCATATTGAAAAACAAGAAGTCATTATGATATGAGATAGCTTAGCAGTCTAAAGTGCCTGCTCCAGCAAGCTTCAGTAAGTGCATAGGGACCACAGTTCGATCCTCGGCACCACATGTACAAGCTCCGACCCCAAGGTGGACTGAGCCAACCACTAAAAAAAATAAATAAATGAATAGATAGATGGTTGATAGATAGATAGATAAATAGATAAATAAGTAAATTTTAGGTTCTACTTTCAGGCATTTAGCACACAGTTTGACAGGATAAATACAAATCACTGACTAAGGCAAACTGAATTTGAACGAAAAGAATTCAGGCTACCATGGGCTTGCTGAGGCAGTGAGAGACACGGAGCTGCAATGGCATGAACACATGGGCTTCTATCACTCACAGACATATGTTAAAGCAATCCTGGAGAGTGTGGATTTCAACAATCACTAATACAGTACCTCCTTAGAATCCCACATCCTCAAAACCCTCCTAATCACATCCCCTCCTAAGATCTGTACATCTTTTTCACTTCGATAATATTTAGGGTGAATTTTTCTCTGTCTGGGTCTTTCGTAAAGAAAATCTGGTAATTAATAAGAATGTGGGTCTTATATTTCATATATTTGAAGGATTAGCAAATATTTTGCTTGCAATGCTAACATGAATCATAAAATGATTCATACATCACTAGCTTATGAGGAAAGTTATCATTCTTTTTAAATTATATTGAGAAAGAAATATCGATTAGACAATTTCAAACCAAATTAGGAGGACAGTTACAATAATTAATACATTGCAGATTGTTATCCTTTTGGTAGTTATTCAGAGTACTAGATGCAGACATGATATCTTATCTAAACACTTTTAGTATAAATCTTTCTTCTTATTGAACTAAAAGAAAGTAGCTGCATATCTATCCTATTTTGCATATATATATATTTCAAAACAAGTCTTATATATATATTTCCATTACAAAATGCTCCATTTATATCTCCCTTTTTCGTTTAGTTTTGTCAGAAATTGGTGTTCCATTGCCATTTAAATATTGTAGGTGAGTGAATTCAGCAATATAATACAATATAGACCAATTGTCCATAACAGTAGTGGGTTATCCATAGGAATTGCAATGTCAAAAGTTGTTGACTTGAGCCTTTTACATGGCAGCATATTAATATAGCTTTACTTTTTATACCTAGTCTTTACACTTTTCTACTGGATGGTTAAGACCAAGATAAATTAAGACCTGTATAACAAAAAATATAACTTTTGTATCCTACAATGTCATCAAAATCCCCTCAGGATTTACCCTGAAGCCATGTACAGCAGTGTGCAGATCTTCTGTCAGTTAGAATCTTAGTGATGTTATTACCCTATAACTTAGGCATTTGAGCTTAACATCACTATCTGAAAACTATTATTCTTACTGTCATTCATTCCCTGCAAACCTTTTGAGAGGTTCTCTTTCAAACTTAATTTTAAAACATATTTTTTTAAATATAACAATACATCTTAGGTGTGCTTGTGGCCCACTATAAGAAGTTGTGGATATAAAAATTAACTGCTCCATCTCTTTCCCTAAAGTCTTAGACTGAGAAGATGGAAATAAAATGTGGATCAGTGAGAAACAATGTTTTCCTTTGCAACCATAGCAGAACATTCTCCTCCAAAGGATTACTCCTGCTCAGCCAACCAGCCAATAGAGTACATAGCACTGCTACCTGATTCAGATTCATCATCTTCATCTTCCTCACTGTCTCTTGTGTAATAGGGCAGCTTATCATCTGAGTCTTGAGTCACAGTTCCTGATACAAATAAAAAAAATTACATACACACTTCAGAGGATTATGGTAGGATGGTTCAGAGAAAATCCTGAGGCTTTATCCTTGTAGATAAATTACTCGGAGTTCCTGTCTTAGGAAGAGGCTGATCATGTGCTGTGATTTAGTTTTCATATATTGTCAAATGGCTTATGTATTTAAATTTGTGTCCTCAGTTTTGTGCGACACGAATGTGGTAGAAACATGAAGTGAGGTTGCTGGGAAATATTAGGTCATTGGGGAAATACCCTCACCAGGATGTTCAACCTTGATCTTTCCTTGACCTCTTTGCTTCTTGGAAGATATGAGGTGAGAAATTTGTTCCCCTATATGTCCCACAGCTATGAAGTCATGTGGCCATGTACTGACATTGCTGAAGCTGTGAAGCAAGATTAAATTTTTGTCTTTATAATTTGATTACCTCATGCATTATACTATAGTAATGGCAGGATAGTTAATGTACCATGCAAGGTTAGCAGTAGACCTGTGCTTGTTGAAGATATGCACACTGATGACAAATTCATCAACAGGTAGGAGGGTGCATAACACACCTGCTTTGTCCAGCAGATCTATCTTCCCTGCCTTCACAAGGTACTCTATCTCTTCATACAAGGCCTCTTCAACAATATCTTCAGTGGTTAAGGCTAGAAAAAACAACATGAGTTTACAGGCATATGTCTTACCACAGACAATCATGCTGTTTTCCAGTCATTCACTTGGGGAAATGCCTCTGGATAGCCAGTATCCATTCCTTAACTTTGTGATCTAATGGGACATAAGTAGATCTTATGACCTTAACTGAGTTCTACACAATTTTTCTGACATTATTCAGTCACAGTATCATTTTTGAGAGCTTCCTCATTAAATCCAAATCCAGTTATCCAAGTCTTTCAATCTTGAAATCTATAATTCAAAAGATAGTTTCCCAGAAACCAACAGTAGAAGTTAGTCATACCTACTTTTTAAAGATCATAACTAGTTCAGTCTTTCCCTACATAGTTTCAAGATGAGCTTCACATTTAAACTCCACCTTGATGTCCTGCTCTCCATCTTCCCAGATGAGTTCCCAAGATAATAAGGATCAGCAAAAGAAGAGTTGCCAGAATGATGCAGAGGATCTTATATAAGGAGAAGTTTCCAGGGACAAGGGCTGGAACTGAACTGGTGCCTGAGGGAAAAAATGACTTTAAAGAAAGGGAAAAATGCAAAAGAAAGAATTATCTCAGGCTCTTTCAGTCCCCAGAGCAGTGGATCATCCTGCAGCCACATATCCCAAATCCCACACTAACTTGTGACAATTATTGTTTCAATCTGATTCCAAAGGATTTCCTTAGAGCAATGCTGGTGAACCATAAGAGCCCTTTGCTTCTACAAATTAACAAATGCTTTTGCTACTTCTTACACTTGTTCAGCAACTCTACAGCAATTTTGTAAGAAGTACACTAGATTCCATACTTCAGATCACTGAATAACTGTTCATCTCCTCTATTATATGGTGCGGAGCAGAAGAATCACTTACTTAAAGGAGTGGAGAGAATGGTCATTTTTTCACCTGAAGACAAGAGAAGAAAATTGGAGTCAATGAAATTTGCTGATGACAACAACCAGGTCAAAACTACTATCACTGCACGTGATTCTCTCCAACACGTGAGGAGCTCAATGTGAAGCCTCTCTAGACCCAAAGAACTGAGCAGGGAACAGTGCAGAAAAGGCTCTTGGACACACACACACACACACACACACACACACACACACACCTTCTGCACCCACAGACCATGCCCCTGACTGTACTACTCACCTGAACACATCACACCCGCATCTTCCTCATGCTTGCAGTCGCTGTGTCCCCAGGGTGCCCTGGCACAGGCCCATAAGGAGGACTCCCGTCCCTTGCACTGCACTTCATCCAGCCAGATGTTTCCATTTCCTGGGCCAAATGCAGCCTTTCCCCGGGCATCCAGGGCAGGGCCACAGCCCAGCTGCTGACACACCACCTCGGCCTCTGCCAGGCCCCAGGAGTCATCACACACTGTGCCCCAGGAGTCTTTGTGCCACACTTCCACTCTCCCTGAGCATTTATTGTCTCCGCCCCTGAGCCACAGCTTTTCTCTCTCTGCAAACACAGCAAGACCTGCTCTTACAGGGTTTCTTGTAGGAAGAAGATCCTGGGAATTATGAAGAAGAAAGTGTGACTGAGGTACCTGTGCAGAGTTCAGAGTCTGGACAGCTCTTGGGTCTTTGCCCTGCAGAAAGAGTGTAGAAGCTGGGGTTAGTGTTGACTGGATAGGTCCCAAGGCTCAAGAGCTCAGGCTAGATGATGAGAGGAGGCCACATAACATGACCAATATCACCTCCATATTGGATATTGTTCTATATGCTTTGATTTGTCATTAGCAGACCTGGGTGATTTCCACTGAAAATGCAGAGAGTTAGGCTCAGCATACACCCAAGTTTCAATTCTGGTGGTGACATTTCTTTGTTGTTGTTACTGCAAGTTTACAGTATATAATGATTACATTTATTGTGAGGAGTTGGTATATGTTCATAAAAACGTTAATTTTCTGTTGTTAAAAACCTGGAATCTGTAGTAGTGTGATCAAACAACTCCCAGAACATTGACAAATGCTTTTGTTTTTGTTCAACAATCAAAACATATGTAACAAATTTCTCACTGCATTGTTTTGCATTTAAATTTGTTAAAATTCCTTGAAATGTGTCACATACTGTTATTAGGACATGAGATTTCTCCTTTTAGAGAACCTTTTCTTTCCACTGGGTGATACTTAGCATCAGTCTCCAAGTTTTTATCACTCTTTTTCCAATGCTGTGAGAAATGGCTTGATAATTTTCCATTGCATAAAATCTGCTGAAAATAATTCTGTTAAGTTCTTGCCTATAAGTGGGATGAGGGAAATGTAAATTAACGTTGATGACTTGCAGTATTAAGTATTATCATATAATGAAAAAATCATTTGCATTTGTTATTCCATTTGATTTTAATGTAAAATTATGAACTAGGAATAACAGAATAATTTCTATTCTGTAACAAGGAAGTAGTGGGAGTCAAGAAATGATAGGTAAGTAGGTAATAGCTAAGTTTTATGATACAGAGATTTGCTCAAAATTAAAATGTATATTCATCAAGTTGAAATAACACCTGAGATGACACAAACATAAAATAGAACAGAAAACTGTCACACATAAATATATATGTGAATGCAAAACAGTATAAAGAAATTAGTCACATACGGAATACTTGTGCTAAAATACCATAATTTGTATATATTTCCAAATAATCCTATCAAGTCTCCTAGACATCTCTGTTCCCAGTGATAAGGACCTCTGTTGGTGCTTGTTCACTCTCAGGTCTGCTAACTTCACTACCTCTCAAGGAATTGTTTCTTGTTATAAGAAATATATGACCAACCTATGGCCTTATAGCTGAATATCCCTTCAGTCTCCGTGTTTCAAAGCGAAAAGGAGAAGAGAAGATGGCAAGAAAGAGAGAAAGTAGCTGACTTCGAAATAGTTATCATCATATCCTTTCCAGTTGCACCTGGATGCCACCGATAGCAAAACATTAAAAAAGCCCTCATGATGGATGAGAGAAAAGGAGACAGAAACAAAGACAGACAGAAAGATGGGCAGGGAAAGGGACAGAATTAAGAGGAAAACAATGCTGAAAGAAGTTGAATCATGTTTAAATGCCAAAGAAGGATGGAAAAAAAAGAATAAACTATAATACTATTCAATTCTGAAAATTTGATGCATTAGTAGGTTGGAACTGTCAGCCAGTAAGATCTCTTGTACTTATTTTAGACTTCAAATATCTTAGAATGAAATGTGCAGGCTGTCGCAACGCAAAGTATTTGATCTTAATGGACAAATTGTCAAAAAATCAAATATTTTATGTCATGAAATGAGAAACCAATTGAAAATTACCAGTGCTAGAAAGCAGTATAACGATTTCTATTCCAATATATACATTTTGTGATCTAATAATATCATTATTGGCAACAAGGTAAATTAACAGCATGAATGGCACATGTTCACGTGTATTTATTAAAATATTGTTTGTAGCAAGAAAAATTGAAAAATAATGGAAATAAATAAAACTAAATGTAAAATATAGTATTTATATATTATGAATGCAATCATATGCAGTTGATTTTCCAATGATGCACATCTATCTGAAGGACTATAAATATTTGCTTATTGACAAGAGCCAATTCAGAAATATATATGATATAAACACAATATTATAAAAATAAATAAAAAGGCAACATACAGCTGTTCCTTTCATGGGTAGACAGTGGTACTTTGCTTTGCGAACCGTTTGATTTGCAAATAATTTTATTTGCAAACTGAAATGTATAGTAAATTTTTGTTTTTGTTTACAAACTCTGCATTGAATGACAAACATGTCCTTGGCCATCTTTCACACACACACACACACACACACACACACACACACACACACAATGTGGCCATTTTTTTCCAAGTTCATAGAAAAAACTAAGTTCATGAGCTAAGTGCCAATGTATAGGTTGGAACATTTTTGTACAAAAATGGAGGATCTAGTAAATGATCCTTATCATTTAATGAATACTATCTATGTCACAGGAATGTGTGACTGGGTGGTGTTAATGTGATATGACTGGTCTGTTTTCATTTTTATGTTTTCCTTGTATACAAAAATAATGTTTCTCTAATTTCAGTGAAATAAAAAGTAAATATGTATGTACTAAGCATAAAACAAATTACTGAGAAGAACACAATGTTTTTGGTATCAAACATGTGCAAATGTAGCAAGCACAAGTGTGGTTGGTGAGGGCAGAGAGAAAAGGGCAGACTGTAAGGGAATGTAAGCTGGCATCTAAAATGTCCTGTGTACCTCCAGTGCTATTTTCCAGACAGTAGCAAACATTAATTGAGACCTCATTTTGGGTGAGGCCTATTTATGTTATTTATGCTCAGACCTTCTGAGTATACCGGTCTTGTGAATTCCACTCATCAATGAGACTACAGTCCCCTGGAGCAATTCAGATTCTCCTCCCTCATTGATGTAAAGACCTATGCAGTCTCAAAACAACAAGCTGGCTACACATCTCTTCACGGTTCTGCTAATTTGGCTAATTACAGAATCCTGTAACATATTTCCTAGCTATTTTTGTTCCCAAAATATACAGGGATATGCACCAATGTCACTTGTAAATGTAGGTCAAACTCTCATACATCAATACAACAACTTGTAATAGAACAGAATATATTTCTAGCATTAAATAAAGAAGATATTATAAAAGAAAAAGAGCACTGAAAAGGTGACCAATGAATTCTGCTGAAACAAACAAGAGGTCTTACATGCTAACAATACGTGATGAAGTGCCAGTGAGTTAGGAGATATATTCTGAGAAAGGAAATACAATTACAGTCCTAGCCCAGGCATGTTGAGTGTGTGGGAGAGCTTCCAGCTACCCTGCTCAGGTGGGACCTACTCATCCCAGCCCAGGAGCAGTGTGGATGAAAACATATTCCACTCCATTGGGACTCCACCCACCATTCTGAAGCACCTCCCCCACCCCACCTTCCGAGTAGGAATTTCTGCCTCTTTCCAGGAACCCCGAGACTCAGTCCTAGCCCAGTCCCAGTAAGTGTGTGGGAGGGTTTCCAGCTACATTGTGCTGGCAGGACCTACTGGTTCCAGCCCAGGCGCAGCATAGGTGAGAACCTCTTTCACCCTCTTGGGATGATTCTTTTCACTCCATAGTACCTCCCTACAAATAGCCCACAAAGTAGGAATTTCTATCATGTTCTCGGAACCCCCACATCCAGTCCTAGTCCAGGTCTAGTGAGTGTTTGGGAGAGCTGACTCTCACCCCTACTCCACCTTGTCCCCTCCAGACTCAGCTCAGGGGCCTGGCATACAGGCCTGTGGTGAAACCCTTCAGCTGCAATCCCTGCAGAGAGTGTATGGGACAGAAACACCCAGCTAGTCCAGGAGCAGAACACCTTGTCGGAGGGGCACAACAAGTTAATCCCCAAGCACAACAACAGGAAGGAACTAAACACAGCAGTGAGAACCAAGCCAGGAACATCTGGATAAATCCAAACATTGTAGATCTACAACTGAACTTCAGTAGGTGCTAAGGCTATAAATGCAACAAAGATCTACAACAAAGTTCAGAAGGGAGTGCTACACAAAATGACAATGAGAAGAAGGAAAATGCAATCTCAGACCCCAAGCCCACCGATAAAAAGTGCAGAAGCCACTAACACAGAACAAATTGGGGATCACACAGCTGAAAGCAATGAATCAACAGCTTCTGAAATAAAGAAAGAGATGCAGAAAGTTATAGAGGAACTCAGATTGGAAATGAAAAAAGAAATAACTGAGTTAATAAAATCTGCAGTAGAGAATCAAATGCAGAAACATATGGAGGAAAACCAATGGTCACCCAGATCAAGTGCAGAGGACACTAGCTCAGCAAAATGTATGAATAAATAGTGTCCATAGTAAAAAAGCAACAGGAGAAAGTCATAGAGGAATTCAAAATGGAATTCTTGTCTACTACCTCAGCTCAAATGTACGAATTAATACCATCGATAGTAAAAAAGCAACAGCAGAAAGTTATAGAGGAACTCAAAGCAGAATTATTTTCTGAAATAAAAATGAATTCTCAGAACTCATACCATCTGAAGTAAAGAATCAAATACAGAAACATAAGGAGGAAACCCAATCTGAAAAAAAAACACTGCAGTAAAAGAATTTATAACTGCTGCTAAAGAAGACATTGATAAAAAAAAATAGAGAACATTACAAAAATGACGGATTCTATGAATGAGCAATACAGGAAAGAAATAGATCACATGAAGCAGAGTCAAAAAGATATAGAGGAAATTAAAATCTCAATCACAAGCTTACAAAACTGTTTAAGTGAAAGTGAAGAAAGAGTTTCAGATCTTGAAGGCGCTGGTGCACCTAGTGAAAAGATAAAGAATCTCTTAAAAACAACTAGGATGCAGGAAAAAATAATCTATCACCTGAAAAATGATGCAAAGATGAAAAATTTGAGACTAATAGGCATCAATGAGAAAAAAGGAGTCAATACAAATGACATTAAAAAAATATGGGCAGATGCAATAGCAGAAAACTTCTCAAATATGATGAAACAATCTTATATTCAGGTAAATGAAGCATACAAAATGCAAAGTAACCTCAACCCAATTAAAACCACACCGAGACATATAATAGTAAAGATCCCAGAAATTCAGCACAAGAATAGTATACTGAGAGCTGCTAGAGAAAAGAATTAAATCACATTCAAAGAAAACCGATCAGAATTACAGCCTACTTCTCTTCACAAACCATGAAGGGAAGAAGAGCTGGGACCAGAGTACTTCATGTCCTCTATGAAAAAAATTCCAGCCTAGGCTACTATACCATCATAAACTCTTTTTCAAATTTGATGGAGAAGAGAAATAGTTTCATGAAAAAGAACAGCTAAAAAATTTCGTGATGACAAAGGCAACCCTACACAGGCTACTGAAAGATGTTCTAGAGAGGAACCAAAATGATCAGAACCCCACGAATGAGATCAGAAGCAACCAACTAAATAGGGCAAGCAATTAAACACAGGAGAAAAAGGAGTAAACGACACACATAAATAACATGGCAACCATAAGTCAATACATCCCAATTCTAACCATCAATGTAAATGGACTCAATTCACCAATTAAGAGAAATAGACTGACACAGTGGATTAGGAAATAAAATACAACAATATGCTGTACACAAGAAACATATTTAACTAATAAAGACATTCATAGACTGAAAGTCAAAGGATAGAACACAATACTACCTGTCCCAGAATCTCAGAAAAAAGCAGGGGTAGCAATCTTATTCTCAGACAGTCTCAACTTCAAACCAACAATGATAAAGTGAAATAAAAAAGACCACTATATACTGGTTAAGGGAAATATTCGAGAAGAAGTGGTAACAATCATAAATATGTATGCACCAAACACAGAAGCACCCAATAATATAAAGCAAATCTTAATGGACATGAATAAACTAATATCCAATACCACAATCTTAACAGGAGGCATTAAAACCCCCTTATCCACACAAGATAGATCAAACAGACAAGAACTTAGCACTAGAAATAACAGAACTGAACCAGAGCTTGAAAGAAAAGAATGTGGTAGACATATATAAAGTTTTCCATTCAAATACCACTGAATAAAACTTTTACTCAGCTGTACAAGGTCATTTTCTAAAATAGACCACATATTGATCCATAGGTAATGCTTAAGTATATGCAAGAAAACAGAAATTATCCCATGCACATTATCTGACCAAAGTGCAATGGAACTAGAAATAAATGACAAAAGAAACCAGAAAAAACCCTTAAATACATGGAAATTAAATGACACCCTACTCAGCAAACAATGGGTCACAGATGAAATTAAACATGAAATTCAACAATATCTACAATTCAATGAAAATTGAATCACAACTTATCATAAATTATGGGATATGATTAAAGCACTTCTGGCTCTCTACATGCCGAAAACTCAAACTTGACCCGGGTCTATCACTGTGCACTAAACTAAAGTCAAAATGGATTCAAGTTCTAAACCTTAAAGCAGAGACACTAAATCTCCTGGAAGAGAAAGAAGGAGGAACTCTCGAAGACATAGGGGTAGGCAAAGACGTCATGAACAGAAATCAAATTGAATGGGAAACAGTTGAAAAAATTAACAACTGGGACCTGCTCTTACTGAGAAGATTTTTCTCGTCAAAATAAATTACCAGCAGAGTTTAAAGGCAACCCACAAATTTGGAAAAAATCATGACAGATAATTACTCAGACAAACGTCTGCTCTCTAGAATTTATAAAGATTTAAAAAATAATATGGCCCCAAAATTTAAAGACCCAATGCAGAAATAGGCATCTGAGATGAACACACACTTCTCAGAGGAAGAAATTAAAGAAGCAAATAAATATATGAAAAATTGCTCCACATCAATGGCCATTCACGAAATGCAAATTTAAAAAAACTTTGAGATAATATCTCACCCCAGAAAGAATGGCTATCATAAACAAATCAACCAACAACAAATGTTGGAGAGGCTGTGGGGAAAAAGGAACCCTTCTCCAGTGCTCGTGGGAATGTAAACTGGTGCAACAGTTATGGAAATCACTATGGAAATTGCTTAGAAAATTTGGACAGGAAATCCCATTTAAACCAGCTATTCCTATACTGGAAATTTTCCCAGAGGATCTGCAAACATCATATCGTAGAGATATATGTGTGCCTATGTTTATAGCAGCACAGTGTGTGATAGTCAAATCTTGGAAACAACCAAGATGCCCATCACCTGAGGAATGGTTGAAAAAGATGTGGTATTTTTGCACAATGGTGTATTACTCAGCGATAAATAATGTTAAACTCATAGCCTTTTTATTGAAGTGGTTGCCACTTGAACATATACTCATAAGTGAAACAAACCAGACACACATGCATAAATATTTTATAGTTTCCCTAGCATAAGAACTCAAAAGAAGAAATACAAATAGAAATGTATAGTACAAGTAAAAGGAAAGCAGGATCTTGAGGACTAAGTAATCAAGAGAAGGAAAGGAGAAAAGCTAAGAATCATGACAACATCAAGCCATATAGTTATACGTAGAAGATGGGCAAGGCAATGATCCTGAGTATATCCAGATTTTTGAATCTAGCAGCTAATTGGAAAGATTCTCACTCTGACTAACTATATATTTTGACACCTGTGAACTAAGCAACTGCAATGAAGATGGTCATCTGTAATAATACTTTCATGCTTGGAGTGCCTGTCATTCTCGTCTTTTGAATATGGGCTGCTTGTCATAATATGCCAGTTGCTGTTGTTCTGTCTCTCAGGTAGATGATTGTTCAAAAAGAAGGGGGTGGTGAATGAAGTTAAGAGATTGGAAAAGGAATATTGTGGGACTGTCCTGCTTCAAGATTGTATATGGTTATATTTTTTGATTTATGTGTAAACACAAGAAGTTTATAATTCTTAATGCCTATTTTTAAAAATATATTCTAATTTTTAAATGTCTTTTCATCATATTCTATAGGGACTTACATTTCTACATATCAGTACTTGCTGAAAAATACCTATTCCATGTTATTCGTAAGATGTTTGATATTTGGACAGATAGTGGGTTTAAGCTTAACAGCCTAGGTTGTATGATAATAACAATGAGCTTGTCTGCTGGATGGTTAACAACTGAAGTTTGCAGACCAAAATTAGAGAAAACAGAGAGATGTAAGGTAAGCCAAAATTTTGGCCCTAGCCTCCCAATGTCACTTAAGACTCAGGACATGAAACTTTACTGTAACATCATGTAACTCGGTAGTGTCCCAAATTTTCTGATCAAGGAGATTATGGGGACAAAGAGGAAAGTGATAAATGATGTAGAGTGTGCCTAAGGAGAGTCACATGGAAAGAAAACATTCTCTCAGGCTTTCAGAGAAAGCACATTGGCCACGCAATTGCTGTGACTCATCCACATGGCTAACACTGACAAAGGTTCTATAATCTGAGGTATAGGATCTGAGGATAAATCCTGAGGGGTTTTCACTGACCTTCTCTGACCCAAAAGCTATAACTCTTGTTGCATGGGTCCTGCTTTACCTTGGTCTTAACCAAGCTGCAGAAAAGTATAAAAATGAAATATAGGAAGTAAGGCCATGCTGTTATGTTGAGCTGTAGGGGACTCAGGTGAACAATTTCTGACATTGTCAGTGAAGCAGAAGACGCAGTACTATTTTGGAACTCTGAACTCAGAATATTTTGCTGAGTTTATACACCTATAATATTTAAATGATGGAATTTAACGAAAAATGGGATACAGATGAATGTCCATTTTTTTATCTGTGTATTCAAAGTGGTTAGGATACATATATAATTTCATTCTCTTAATGAATAGAGGGATTTGTTCTAATGGTGTTTTTAAATAGGATATCAAGTCCTCATCTTGTACAGCAGTTAACCACTGGGAAGAATGTATGCAATGTGTTAATTACTGAAACTGTACTACGAATTTGGTTTGAACCTGTCTCATTTGTATTTGTTTCTCAATAAAATTATAGAAAAAAAGGAAACACAATTAACTTGGAAATTGGAGGGAGACAGAAAAAAAAGAGTCAAGAAGGACTGAGCCTAAGTACTGCGGAAGAAAAATGGCATTAGCTTAAATGGGACTATAGCTTAAAGGAAGTTAGAAGCAGAGGTTGTATGTGTGGAATTAAGCATTGTATATTGAAGAGTAAATTTTACATGCCCATTAGATACTTAAGTGAAGATAGAAATTTGCAGTGAAGTGCATAAGTTTGGAATCCAGGACAGAGTTGGGCTTTGGAGGTTTGTATCTAAGAGGTTTCACTGTGATGGTAATCATTAAGCCTGTGCATCTCAGCAAGATCTTATAAGAAAAGAGTGTTGCTATGGAACAGCAGAGTATGAGGCTCATACCAGAGAATGTCTAAATTTAAAACTTGAGCAAACAAGTAGAAGTTCATTAAGAACATATGAGAACAGTATTCAATAAGGTAGAGTAACATTAAACAGAGATTAAAAAAAATTCAAGTAGTTGATTGCTGATGGAAGGCAATGGGCAGAAGACGCAAATTTTTAAATTTGTCAGAAGAGAAAGTTTGCAGTTGAAAATTTTATTCTCCCAATAAGTTTGAATCAAAAGCACCGTTTATGAGTGGATGCTTTGTTTAAAAGAACTGGGTTTACAAAGCAGAGAATCTAATGTAAACTATCACGCTTCTTTCAAGTGTGCAAGTCAGAGAATCATGCTAGAAATTGGAGACAGTGTGGAATGAACAAGTCTGAACCCATGAATAAAAAATTATTGCAATCAACTTAGACATTATTCAAAAATAATTATGCAACAGTTAGGCATTATTTACTAGTCCTTTCACATCTACTACAGGCAAGGAAATGCTAGGTAGATGATTTTAATTCTTTCTATATTTCACTAGACAAGACAAGGGAAGTGATTTGTATTTATTCTCCATTAGGAATAGGATTCTAAGTGTCTAACTATCTTCTCTAATAAGATTTAGAGCATTATGTACAAACCTGAAAAAATGTGAACAACAGAATATTGGTCAGGACAAAGATAAGGTAAAGATTAAGAAGTTGTGTTATAAGTAGAATAAGAAATAAAGTACAGAGCAAGATCTCAAAAGCGCCCCATCTACTGTTGGTCAATTATGTAGACATAGATTGAGATGGAATAGAAGATAGGTAATTAAGAAATGACAAATTCAATGTATTCAAAAGCCAAGATGTTGACTCATTTGTATGTAATTGATTGAGGTCTCATGTTTTCAGAGAACAGATTCAGCAGAACATGGCATTATGGGAATATTTCATGTATAAAAAAATTGTAATATGAAAGGCTTGAAATTCAGGCAAGGCACCATAGAATATGTTGTGTGAGGGGGACTATTAGCTTAGAATATTAAAATGAGATGAAGTTGCAACCCAGAAGTTTGGTACTCCTAAGATAAACTCAATATGAAAATGTGGGGAAACCAGTTCCCCAACTTTTCTACCCTTTCTGGTTATGAAGTGGAAAACATCATAAACAAATAAACGTCTCTGCACCAGTAATGTTATTGTTATTGGGTCTTTGTTTAAAAGATTCTACCCTGTGTGGCCACCCTTTTAGATAACCTTATGTGACTCTGGCCTGTTCCTTCTGCTCTGGCTTTGAAGGATTTCTTTTAGTATATTAGAGACATAATGTCCTCTCATCAGTATTTACACTGACCAAGTGATCTCTACTTTCTTCCCTGAATGAAACCTTCAGTGTTCAACCTAAGCATGAATTTTCATTCCATTATCCATTGCCATGCGTGCATGTATAGCAGTTTCCATTCTTAACTTTCAAATTTTGGCCTAGTATACATTGTCTGCACTTCAGAGTAAACACCGTAAAAGTGACTATATTTCATTCTGTGGTCTAGCCTGAAATTAACTTATTTTTACAAGGTTCTGAATTTCATTCTTCAAAATATTTATCTCAGGAGGTGTTTCAATTCTGCAGATGTATTTTAAAATAAATAAACACAACTTTAAAATATGGATCAAAGTAAAAAACAAAAACAAATAAGAAGAAAAAAATTGCAGATTCACTGCATCTTTTATTTTTTTGTTTTTTGTTTTTTGATCACTGCATCTTTTAAAACGCCAACAGAAATCAGCAGTACAATTATCCAAATTATCCTGCCTATTTGTAATATATTTTTTTCACTACTTTCTTTTTTGTTTTCTCAGTTTTTTTATTTTGTTTTGTTTTTTATTAACTAATTTTGCAAAATTTATATCTGGTAACCTAAACAAGTAATTTGAAGATAGTGTCATTCAATACAGCAATCATTGTTTAATTATTACTTTGATTCGTGAAATTTTGTATCAGTTCTAGTGCTTTTTAAGTATTTCGTATTCATTTTAAGAAAAGTAAATTTAATTTTTAAAAGGATGGATCAAGTAGACTTACACTGCCCAATCTGATCATAATGTAATATAAGGTTTTGAACTTGTATTTAATTTTTTCTAGCCTTAGCTTACTCATTTGAATTAAATAAACACCATTACTGGATGGCAGTGTATTGCAAGGATAAAAAGCCAACAGAATGATAGCAGATTTAAAGTGATTTATGTAACTGAAGTGTGACTTTTCACCCTCTGGACTGACAGAAGGATAGAGATGGACACAAGGAAGTAGTAGATCACCTGCACATGTCATATAAGCTTCGTCCTTTGGAAGGCAAGATCTGAAGTTCCAAGGGTCAGAAGGACACTGCCAGAGAGAAACATCAGTCTTCTGACACTGTATTCCATCCACCCAGTGAGGTCTAGAACCTTCCCTGGCAGGTACAGAAGTATTGAGTGTTCCACTGTCCCCACAACCAAGTTGTCTGCAGATCACTGACAAGGTCATGTCTTCCATGGGGCTGCGGCAGACACTGCCCCAGGTCCCATTGTAGAAAACCTCCAACCACCCAGCACACTGCTGGTCCTCACTCACCACTCTGAGGGCCAGGAACTCTGAAACAAGAAGGAAGGGAGCAGGACACAGTGAGAAGCCAACACTTAGTGCTCTGTTTTTTCTTTAAACTAAGTGGTGAATGTTCATTGGTATTCTATTGAAAAAGCTTCCACTATGTGGGAAGACTGAAGCTTCCATCTTTGATACTTGATTTGTAAACTTGAACCAATCTTTCGTTTTCTGCCACAGTGATGGCATAGACACAAGTATGTATCTGAACTAGGTGTCTGAAGAGAAGAAACCTGAGTCATATTTACTGAATGAACATCTCATAGACCCTGTAAAAATGGATGCAGATGGCCACTGAGGAAGTTAGAATGGTAGAGCTCTGAATGTGCCCACATTCTGATCCTTGTGCCTATCAATATTTTGCCTCATATGACAAAGAGGCATTTAAATCAGGGTTAAAATAAAGATCTTTTCATAAGATTATGTTGCGTTTCCGAGAATTAGCCAGGTGTACCCCAAGAACTGCATTCTAAAAGTAGGTCACCTTTCCGGACTGGTCAGAAGATGTGATCATGGATATGTTTCCCCATTTTCAATGTATTTTATTAGAAGAATGAGAGAAGCAGGAACCAGAAAAAGAGTTTGTTCTAGAGTCTGGAAAAGAGAGGAAACCATCTTTCCTAGAGTCTCAAGAAATGTAGTCCTACAGACATCTTGCTATTAATCCCACCTAATACAAGACTGTATCTACAGGACTATCAGATAATTGGTTCTGTTGTTTGAAGCCACTGATATGTGTTATTATAGTAAGAACAGGAAAAAAGAATGTTCCACTCCAAGATTTGAACCCATGGGTAATGGAATGATGAGTCTTCTGTTAAATGGACACTGTAGAAATGGCAGTGTTGAGAGATGCTGAGACAGCTGAAAAGGAAAGAATGACCTTCAGTTGATGCAGGAGGAAGTGAGAGCATGTCACCTTCTCCTTTCCTAGAAAAACAAGCTGTGGGAATGATCCTCTTCTCTTTTAGACCCTTAGTCAACTCTTCTAACCTAACTCTAGGACTCAGATACCATCCTGGAGATCTTCTCTCTCCATTCAAGCCTGGGCTGTGTGAGCACAGACCTGAACAGATGATCCCTGCATCCTCTTTGTGCCAGCAGTCATGCTGCCCCCAGCTCTGGGAAGAGCACTTCCACACATGAGTCTCCTCTCCTGTGCAGTTCAACTCATCCAGCCAGATGTCCCCTGATCCCTGTCCAAAGTGAGAAGACACCGTGGCATTGAGGGCCACTCCACAGCCCAGCTGTCTGCACACCACGTGGGCATCTCTCAGGTCCCAGTTGTCATCGCAGATGGTGCCCCAGGAGCCCTGATGCAGGACTTCCACTCTCCCTGAACAGTGACTGTCCCCATCCATGAGGCGCAGCTGTCTGATATCTGAGGAGAAACAGAGTCAGCTCAATGGTGATAACATTGGAAGGAGCAGTTTGTGTCCTGGGGATATCCTCACCTGATGATTTGGCATCCATGCCCTCTGAGGCTGCAGGGCTTGCTGGGTCAGACTGGGAGTCATTGCTTTGGGGCAGCAGCTGGGTCTGACTCCCTGCAGAGAGAGTGGGAGGGACAGGAAACTGAGTTGCATTAATGATGGTATAGTTCTGGCATGTTGAATGGCATCTGTGATACAGAAGAAATAATTACCTGCCTTCAGAGCTCATTTTCTACATGAAAATTTCTTTGTCTATGCCTAGCTTTTCTCTTTTAAGGTTGAATGGTCGTATCACCCACCTGTTTTTACTATTCACTCAGAAATGTTTTATTATTTGCAGAAGTAAGGCAGAAAATGTGCAACATGCTAACATTGGGAAATGTGGACAAATATTCAAAAATGATTTTAAATTATTCCCATATTTTGTATATCTCAAATTAATTACCAAAAAAATCCATGAAAAAATTTAAAAGATGATATTTTGTTTTGGCCAGCTCAGCTCACCCTGGAGGCAGGGCTGGCATGGCATGTAATGCCAGGGATAAAACCATGGTCCCTGCATGCTTTCCTAAGCTTACCTAAGCAGCAGAATAAGCGCTTATCTGGCAAGTGCAAAGTTCTGAGTCCAATCCCCAGTGCGATTAATTAATTAATTAATTAATTTCTCATTGTAATTAGTATTAACTTTACTACTGTAACTAGGATACCATATCTGGCTTAAACACATGTTCTCTCACAGGTAGTAATATGAGGAAGTTCTAGAGTAGTAGCCTCACAAAAGCCTAATAGTGAAGACAAAAGACAGTCCCAAACAGAAACTAACATTCCACTCTCAATCAATAGAGAAAGCAAGAGCCAGACAGAGAGTTCAGCAGATTAAAGTACCTGCTTAGACAAACACAGGGACCTGGGTTCCATCCCCAGCATGCAGTGCCAGCCCCACCCACAGGGTGCACTGAGACTGAAAATGAGACTGGGCATGGTGGCACATGCCTGTAATCCCAGTGCTTGAGAGGCTGAAAACAGAAGGATCACTACAAGTCCAATCTGTGTATTTAGAGCCTGTGCACTCTGTACTAAATATGTAAAAAATATAAAAAATAGAAAAGGCAAGATCTTAGGACGGACACAAACCAAGAATCCCTGACACTTGACACAAAAGAGAGATTACTGAAGAACAGATTCTACAGAGAGGTTCTGATTGCAGTGACTGAGCTACCTACTATAAAATTTCACAAAAAAGCACAGAAATAAAAATAAAATGTTCTTTATGAAGTAGAAAATGACAAGGTTAAGAAACAAAATGCAATCTGATGCCCCCAGCCCACCCAGAACAAATACAGTAGATATCAGTGTAGAGGTAATTGAAAGTCAGACACCTGAAATCTGTGAAATCATTGTAACTGAAGTAAAGAAACAACTCTCCCCAGGTATATAGCAGAAATCAGATCAGAGGTAATCTCTCAGGTAAAAGATAAATGATAATTATCATGAAAGAATTATTGAATGTATCTAAAGAAAACACTGATAAAAAAATAGAGATGAACAGAAAAATGATGGAAAACATAAACAAGAAATATAGGAAATGGCCATCCAAATAGCTCAGTGGATTAAAGTGGTTGGAACCAGGTGCAGGGGCTGGGAGTCTGATCCCTGGGCCTGCTGTGCCAGCCCCAACCCAGGGTGCACTGAGACAACAATTGAGACTGGGTGTGGTGCACACCTGTAATCCCAGCACTTGGGAGGCTGTTAACCGGAGTATCACTGCAAGTTCAATCTACTAGTGGGACACAGAACACCCTGTAAACCCTTTCCTAAAATACAGGGGGAAAAAGAAATATAGGAAAGAAATAGAATGCATGAAATAAATTCAAGGAAGATATGGGGGTAGCATAAAAATGCCACTGAAAGCTGGCAAAACTGTTTAAATGAAACTAAAGACAGAATTTCAGACCATGAAGATATCATTGCAGCTAGTGACTAGGAAAGGAGAGAGCTCTTGAAAAGAATAAGGAATCATGAAATGATAATTCAACAGCTAAAAGATGAAAAGATTAAAGTTTAGTGAAAGTAAGAGTTAATGTTTAAATGCTTAATCAGTCTGGCATGCCTATGTCTGGTAACAATGTCTTTAAAAATATTTCTGTTAGTACTCCTTTATCTGGACTGAAAGAGGACTGTTCAGTGTACAGAGCTATCATTCACTACAGAACATTTCAACTTGAAATCAGTTCTCTGTACTGTACGATGCGACCTGTCACTCCAGGAGCATCCAGAAACTCAGTCACCTAGACTGCTCTCTTACCTTAGCAGACCACAGAGACTGTGTTCCCATGGGCACAGGGAGGAACACCCAGGGCAATTACAGGACAACTCCATAGGAAGGACTCGGACCCCGAGCAGTAAAATCGGACTTTCTGAACCTCACCACCACCATCCACAAAGTATGCTCCTCTTTTTGAGGTGGAGATAGCGACTCCACAGCTCAACTGGCGACATACAACATGGGCATTGACCATACTCCACTGGGAGGCACAGAGCATTCTCCATCCCATAGAGGTGTTCACCTCCACCTGACCCTCACAGTGGGAGGTGCTGTTCTTCCTGAGCCGGACTTCGCTGAACTCTGGAAGGAGAAAACAGGTTTCAGCAACATCTCTTTCTTCTTAGCTACAGGCCTTCCAGAGAGGCTAAACACTAGCTGTGAATCTCACCTGAACAAACAATTTCAACAGCTCCATTGTTCTGGCAGCTACCTCCAGGACAGGGTGCCCTAGGGCAGAACCAGAGCTCAGGCTCCTGTCCCTCACATTGAAACTCTTCAGCCCACACCTGTGGGATGATCTCTTTAAAAGGCACTTTCCGCATAACAGACACTGCTTTGCCACACTCCAGTTCTGCACAGATGACTTGGGCAGTGGCAAATGTGAAGTTCCCATCAGATAATGGAATCCAGTTTCCTCGAGGATTCACTTCCACTCATCCTGAGCAGGGTCTTCCTCCTCCAGCCAGGCACACAAATCCTGTGGGGAAAACAAGCAAATGAGTGTCGATTTGTAAATAGGATCTAACACATCAGAGACCATAATATGAAAGCTTTTCTTTGTTTTCCCCC
>NW_004524979.1:19935-21229 GCF_000260255.1 Octodon degus | reverse complement strand
AAAAAATGGTCTTTTGTTGATATACTCCACTTTTGTTTTGTTTTGTCAGAGATGGGTGTCCCATTGCTATTAGAGAAGCTGTATTTGAACAAGTTTTTAAATGACCTTTTCATACTTGATGCCAGTTCAAATATTGCAGGTACTTGAATCAGCAGAATGACTCAATATAGTCTAATAGTCCATAATAGTAGTGGGTTATCAGCACAGTTGCAAAAGTCTGAGTTGTAGACTTGAGTCTTTTATAGCTTAGCATATTAATATGGCTTTACTTTTTATGCCTTGTGGTTATACTTTTCTGTTGGTAAACAGAGTGAACCAGCCTACCTGGAAAACTAAAAGTACAAAAGGGTAAGTGTTCAGAGAGAACTTAGGGGAATTACTTTAAGTAAAAATTCCACATCTAGTATCTACTTAGCTATTCAGTCATAATGTTCGACCTTAGGGTCTAAACTGCAAACCCATTAGATACAAACGTCTGCCAACTGCTAAATCTCACTATGCAATATTAGTGTTGCTAATTATACTTCTGGAAATACAAAACTGTAACTGCCTTAACAACATAATGTCTCTTGGGTAATGATATCATAAGTGCTAAGGTAATAACTGTACCAAAGCTATACACAAAGCATCAGAAGACAGTGCATATAATATGATAAAGAAAAGCCGCAAAATGCTTTCTCAGCTCTGTACACACACAGAACAAAAGCATGAGACAAAAGCATAGAAGAAATAGGAAATCACACACCTGAAATAATAATAGCATCTGAAGTAAAGAAACAATTGCAGAGAAGTATAGAGGAAATCAGATCAGAAATAATCTCTGAAGTAAAAAAAGAAATTACAACTCTAATGAAAGAATTACTAAGTGCAAGTAAAGAAGACACAGATTAAAAAAGAAGAGAATAGAAAAATTACAGAATCCTTGAATGAGTAATACAGAAAAGAAATAAAATGCATGAAGCAGAATCAAAGAGATATGCAGGAATTTAAAAGCAAAAATCACAAACTGGCAAAACTGTTTGAATGAAAGTGAAGACAAAGTTTCACACATTGAGGACACGGTTGCAGTTAATGAAAAAGTAAGAAAAAAGTTCTCTTAAAAACAACTAGGATGCAGGAAAAAAATAATTCAACATCTGCAAGACAACACAAAGATGAACAATGTGAGAGTAATAGGTATCAATGAGAAAGAATAAATCAATACAAATGATGCTAAAAGAATATGGGAAAAATTAATAGCAGAAAACTTCCCAAACATGGGGAAACAATGTGACATACAAGTAATTGAAGCATA
>NW_004524979.1:18574-19331 GCF_000260255.1 Octodon degus | reverse complement strand
AGTCAAAGGATAGATAACAATACTACATAACCCAGCATCTCAGAAAAAAGCAGGGGTAGCCATCCTGTTCAAAGACAGTCTCAACTTCAAACCAAGAGTGATCAAACAAAAGTAATAAGGCCTCTACATACTGCATAGAGGAAAAACACAAGAGGAAGAGGTAACAGTCAGAAATATATATGCACCAAAAACGGGAGCAACCAACTATATATAAGACAAATTTCTTTAAGAGATTCAAAGATAACTAGATTTATTGGTACATTCTAGATATACAAAATGATCACATTCATTATGGGAAATTTGTGCCTGTACATGATATATCTTGAATCTTTATGTCCCACACCCTATACCACCCTTCAACCCCTCTTCTGCTCCTGAAACTTCCAGTAACTGAAGTAAATAAACCTTTTCTTTCCTCATTTTTTTTGTATTTTTTTTAGCACAGAGTCTACAGAATCTCACTATGTACATCAGACTCGTAGTGATCCACGTGTGTTCAGCCTTCCAAGAGCTGGGATTACAGGTGCACACCACCAAGCCCAGTCTCAGTTACCGGCTCCATATGCCCTGGGGCAGGGCCAGCATGGCACTCCTTCCATAATTTTGAGTGTTGAGTATTTGACCTAGTAACATGATAAGAGTAACTGAGACAATCACAGTAATATAGTATAATTTCAAGTAAAGATTGTGATGGCCCTTGCCTTGTCTTGGTTGCCCAGAATTGTTTTTGTTATTTTAGGTATCCTATGGTTGGCAA
>NW_004524979.1:14555-15831 GCF_000260255.1 Octodon degus | reverse complement strand
GCTGTGGGAAAAAAGTAACCTTTCTCCACTTTTGGTGGGCATGTAGTCTAGTGCATCCATTATGGAAATCAGTGTGGAGACTCCCCAAAAAAACTAGTACTGGAAATTCCATTCAACCCAGCTATCCTCATTTTGGGAATTTTCCCAAAGAACTGGAAACATCATATCACAATGATATATGTGTGCCTATATTTATAGTAGCGCTATTTGTGACAGCCAAATCTTGGAAACAACCAAAATGACTGTCACCTCAGGAATAGATGAAAAAGATGTGGTGTTTTTATACAATGGAGTATTATTATGATCATCTATAAAGAAAAATAAACTCAACGATTTCATATATTAAGTGGATGCAGGTTGAAGGTATACTCATAAGTGAAATAAACCAGCCCCACATGTATTGTGTTGTTTCCCTAGTGTAAGAGCTCAAAAGAAAAAATAAAAATTGAAAGGTATAACACAGTTAAATGGAAAGTGAGAACTTAAAATTTAAATGGTGGAGAGAGAAATGAAATTTTGGAATTATGGCAGGTGCAAAACTATACATTTTTTGAACAAGATGGTTAAGGCAATAGTCCTAAAAATCTCCATCAGATATTTGAAAATAGCAGTTAATGGGTAGAATTCTCACTTTTACTAACTGTATATGCTGGTATTTGTGAAGTAAGAAATTACACTGAGGATATCAATGTGTAATACAAAAATCATGCTTGAAATATGTATAATTTTGATCATCTAAGTGGATACTGCTTATAGTGTCATACAAATTATTGCTATACTCTCTTTAAAGTAATTTTTAAAAACGTAATAAAAGAAAATAAAAGACAAGAAAACAAAAAGTTCATAGGATTTGTCCTGCTACGATGTTGTATATAGTTTTTTTTTTTTTTCAAATTTTATGTGTGTGTGTGTGTGTGTGTGTGGCCAGCTCAGCCCACCAGGGGGCGGGGCTGGCTGGCATGTGGTGCTGGGGGATTGAACAGCGGTCCCGTGCTTCGCTTAGCTTGTTCTAGGTAGGTGCTTTAGACCACTGAGCCATCTCACCAGCCCAATGTTGTATATAGTTTGAATTATAAATTTCAGTATGAAAATGTGTAACTATTTTTTCAAATTCTATAGGTTTTTAAATTTTAGAATATCCATAGTTCCTAGAATAAAGCAGTTCCATATTATGTCTAAGGTGTTTGATATTTTTTTTCTTTTCAAAGTTTTATTGATAAACATATAGCAATGAGACAGTTTCAAATCAAATCGAAAGTACAGTTTCAACAAATAA
>NW_004524979.1:12066-13730 GCF_000260255.1 Octodon degus | reverse complement strand
ATGTTAAGCTCAACTGCCTCTCTTATAGTGTAATAATATCCTTAAGCTTCTCTTCTGGATGGTTACAACTAAAGTTTGCAGACCAAAAATTAGACAAATAGAGGGGCTACAAAGGTAGCCAATATTTTGGCCCTAGCCTTTCAAGGTAAGTGAGGACTCAAGACATAAGAGAAACTGTGTTGTGACATCCTGTGCTCAGTGGTGTCCCAAATATTGTGATCGAGGAGATTATAGGGCCACAGAGGAAAGTGATAAGTGATGTATAGTGTGCCTAAGGAGAGTCCCCTAGAGAAAAAAATTTATCTCGGGCTTTCATAAAGAGTATATTGTTCAAGCAATTACTTTTACTCATCCAGATTGCTGACACTGACAAGAGATATACAAGGTGCTCTATGGTTCCAGCATACATCCTGCGGGGATTTGACTGACCTTATCAGATATAAAACTGAAATTTTTAGTTGTATGGGACTTGCTTTAATTTGATCTTTTTGTTAACTTAATCTTAACGATCTAGCAGAGAAGTACAACCACGAGGTATAAAAAGTAATGCTATATTTGTATGCTGAGCTCTCAAAGACTCAACTCCATAACGTCTGACAATTGCAAGTTCTGCTGACAATGCACCACTATTATGGACTATTGGACTATATTGGGTTATTTTGCTGAATTCAAGTACCTACGTTGTTTAGACTGCTTTCAAGTATGGAAAAGTCTTTTAAAGATTTCTCCAAATACAGCTTCTCTAACTGCTATGGAACATTCATCTCTGACAAAACACAATGACAAATGGATATATGTTGGGAGCCAAGAAGCTAGGATATCAATCAAATATATATAGATGGGACTTGGCCCATTGTCTATAGCAAACAAGCTACCTCACTCCTGATGTGAATATCCTGGCTGGTTCCACTAGTTTTCAGTTGCTAGGCAACCTAGTGTCAAGTGTTACTAACTTCACAAAAGTGTAAGTGAAGGTTACTTTTGTTGTGAAAAAATGGGGAAGGAAAACAAATGTGTGTGTGTGTGTGTGTGTGTGTGTGTGTGTGTGTGTGTGAATTAGGATGGATATGCAGTTACTTTCTCTAGTTCACTGAGAATGAAAGCTTGTACTCATTTTTTAGACAAGATATTGTGCTGGCATCTTGCCTTCTGAATAACTACTATAAAGACAACAATATGTGTATTGATTATTGTAAACCTTCTTATTAACCTGTTTTGAGAATGTTTCATTGCTATTTTTTTCTTTTTTCATCCAAATGATTAAAAATTATAATAAAAAGTAAACTCTCAATTGCAGTTCCTTAATATCACTGACACCATCAAACGTAAACAATGTCTTTTTATCATAATTCATATACATTAATTTCTCATATCATCAAACATTAACCCAGTTAATGACTCTAATGTACCTCAAAAGTTTGAATTTCGCACACTCTACCGCCTCTTCAGATACAAAAGTTACATTTCTTGTTATTCAGTTCTTGTTCTATCTTGGTCTTAACCATCCAACAGAAAAGTATAAAAATGAGGTATAAAATGTAAAGCCATATTAACATGCTGGGCTGCAAAAGGCTCAAGTCAACAATTTCTGACATTGCCAGTCCTATGGAAAACCCACTACTGTTATGGACTCCTAGGCAATATTGTAACATTTTGCTGGATTC
>NW_004524979.1:6297-11656 GCF_000260255.1 Octodon degus | reverse complement strand
ATTTCTGTGGCCATTCCTTCCAAGTGCCAAGAATACTAGCAGCTGAACCTGCAAAGATGACTTGCAACTCTGGAATATTCCATGCATTCTTCAGTGATTAGTTTATCCTACTTCTACTACCTATTTAATAACTGACCTAGTGCAAAATGTTTTATCAGGCTTCTCATAATGAAACACCAAATTTGACCAAAAATGTTACTCTCATTTATATTCCTCCCCTTATAAAACTCATTGCTGCAGAAGCGAAAACTTCTGCCGTAGTAATTTTGAATTACTTTTTCGGACAAAATGTAAATTAGAAAAGCAAAATTGTCACATTTGGTTTAAGACCAGGCTGTTTAAGGATTAAGTTGCTGACCAACACTCTCTAGATTCACAGTCTTTGCAGACAAATAAGGTTGCATCTGCAGGCCACTGTATATTCAATGGGAATAACATGTGGTCAGCCTTAGAGATCAAACAGTCCTCTTAATTAACAATATATACTGTTTTTGTTCTAACTTCTTTTGTGGCCTTTCCTACCATTCATTTTCTGCAACCCATCTCTGTGTAAACCTAATAAATATGAGTTATTTGGAAATACTGTCTTCACTCCTGGAGATTTCTGACTTCTTTGGGTCACACCCCCCAACACACACACACACACACACACACACACACACACAATAATTGTCTCTTTTTACTTAAGACTTTCTCATAACTTGCTTTAGGAGGTGGAAAGCTAGCCCGATTCCCCCATAACACTAAATTTTAATTGGTATGACACTAGAATAAGCTTCCTTCTGTGTGTGACCAATGTAGAAGGAAAGGACCAGCCAGATAGCTCAGTGGACCTAAGTGCCTGTTTAGACAGAGCACAGGGTCCATGGTTCAATCCCTGGCACCACAAGCCATGTTGGCCCCTCTCCCAGGGGGTGGTGAGATGGCAACTGGGACTGAGTGTGGTGGCTCAGGCCTGTAATCCCAGCACTTGTGAGACTGAAATAGCAGGACAACTATGAGTTGGATCTACATTGTAAGACCCTGTAGATCCTGTGCTATATGCATTTTAAAAAGAAGGAAAAACATCAGTAGAGACAAATACAAGAAATATTAATGAAATCCATAATCTTAAATGCATTGAGCAGTCTATGGACACACATATCAATCTTCTACAATCTATCTATTCCCTATTTCCCAGAGGTCATCCCCACTTACTTCCCTGAAACTTTCTATTCACCCAAGCAGTGGACAATGCACTGACCATACCTGAGCAGATGACTCCTGCATCCTGCTGGTGATGGCAGTAGGTATTGTTCCAGCCTAAGGAAGGGCAGTCCCACACATGAGATTCTTGTCCTGTGCATCTCAGGTTTTCCAGCCAGATAGGCCCAGAACCAGCCCCAAAATGCGTAAAGTCTACAGAAGCCAGAGCATCTCCACAGCTCAGCTGTCCACACACTATTTTGGCCTCAGTTGCATCCCAGTTTTTATTACAGATGGTTCTCCAGGAGTCCTGGTGAAGGACCTCTACTCTTCCTGAACAACGACTGCCTCCATTGATCAGGCGGAGTTGTGGACTTTCTGAGGAAAGAGAATAAGATTAATAATTACTTTTATACATAAAATCAGATTTTCTGGTTTTTAGTGAACCCATTCAATAAAGAAGAAGATATCTCTATTTTTCTGTACAGAGCTTCTAGAATAAGACATAAATGCATTGCATCAGAGCAGCACTTGGTGGAATTTGGTTTCTGACTGAAACAAAAATGATGAGATTTCTTGGGTTGAAAAATATGAGATGGAATTAAATAGAAAATAATTCAATGAAAACTGTCAGATGGAAAATGACAGATCAGAATGGTGGGTTATGAGAAAAATAAGCTGAAAATGTCAGATTTCTTACACTGAGTGGTTAAGTGTCTTTCACTGGATGATTTCTAAGAGTCATCATAAAGGACCTGTGTCTGAACTTAATTTCTTGTTCACCATCCAAACTCCACTGCCATTGATTTGATAGGTAGAAGGATTAGAGAATATGAAATTAAGTCACTGCTGTAATGCACATGGGTGAGCTTTATGGAGAACAGAAACACCAAAATGACACCCAGAACTTGGAATCAGATTTATTTTACATTGATGGGCACTGACTGCAATCACTCTCAAAATCAGACCCCGCTCTCTGATAGTCTATGGCTTTTAAATGGTGCATAAGTAGGAGATAGAAAAGTGAGACAAAACAGCCTGAAAGTTCTCCAATTACCAAGCAGGTTGAAATCATTGGTTACAAGACTAGATTAATGATCATGAAGCTTGGTGCAATCAGATATCCTGCATTTGTGTTTACGTTCTCAATATTATAGGGTCAAGAAAGTAATTACAGAACCATTTGGCAGTTACAGAGCTAGACAGTCACAAAAGAGCAAAGTTATATTAAAAGCACAGTTTTTCTGGGGCAGTTTTTCCTTTGAAGTTCATCAGAAGACGCGGGTGGCAGCCGTGGATCCAAGAAAAATCATAATTGCTCTTGTTGCTAGAGTCATTGAGAGCTGGAAGAATAAATCATAAAGCAATACATAGCTCATTCAAAAATATTTCATTTAAGTGCAAGGTCCTGAATTCAATCCCCCATGCCAAAAAAGCAAAACAAAATGTACCAGGGAGATAGCTCAGTAGAATAAGTGCTTGCCTGGCAAACACAGGGCCCTGAGTTCAATCCCTGGTACAACAACAACAACAAAAAAAATCATTTGTAAATGTATGTTTCAGAGCTCAGATCTATGTACATGATTAAAAATATGCTTCTGTTTGAGGACATTGGACAATCTCATATAAGATGATATCACATAATGTTAATATTTCTCCAAGAATAACACAAATTTGCTGATTTTTGCCTCCCCCAACAAAACATATTTTCTTCTTGAACCTCTTTATTTGAGTTGTTATTATTCAAAAATTGATATTTTGCTATCTGAAAAAAAGTATATGATCCTAACCTTTGCTCTGAGATTATATTGCTGCTCTGAAAACATTAGAGAAGAAATATTAAAATAAACTTATCATTTATTTTCAGCATGAGAGAAATGAGAAGGATAATTAAAAGAGAAGAACAAAAAGAAGGAGAGAAAGAGAAAGATTGAGATTGCTCTGGGAAGTAAAATTACTACAGTGAGTCATACCTGAGCAGACAACCTCCACAGCCCCACCATGCTGGCAGCTTCCTCCAACACAGGGCACTTTGGGGCAAAACCAGAGCTCAGCCTCCTGCCCCCCACAGTGGAACTCTTCATCCCAAACCTGTTGACTGGCATTTCTGGATACATTACCCAGGACAGCCACAGCCTTGCCACACCCAAGCTCTGCACAGATAACATGGGCAGTAGGGAATGTGAAGTTCACATCAGACACTGGTGTCCAGCCTGCTCTGGGATTCACTTCCACTCTCCCTGAGCACAGGCTATCTATCTTGTCCAACTAGACGTAGAAATCCTAAAAGAGAAAACAAATTAATTAACTGTCCATGATGCAGACTTAGAATCTGTGAAATACACACTAGAAGTGATGGTATGAAAGGCTTCTGTTTCCCAGAAATAGAACAAGAGAAAATTTGCAAACAGGTGTCAGAAAGCACTTTACCTGACATACTGTTTGGAGATAAATTCAGGAGGAATTTTCAGAGTTGGATCAGACTGTCTGTCACCTAATCATTTATATTAAAAAGTAAACATATGTGTTTTATTTTTTTCTTTTATATACCATTTGTATCATTTATATGTCAATATGTAATTTTTCTTGCTTTCTAATATTTATGTCTATCCATTCAGTGTGACTGCAATTAAGATA
The DNA here is from genome assembly GCF_000260255.1 of Octodon degus. Taxonomy (NCBI): domain Eukaryota; kingdom Metazoa; phylum Chordata; class Mammalia; order Rodentia; family Octodontidae; genus Octodon; species Octodon degus. The sequence continues at coordinate 7,834 of NW_004524979.1, read as the reverse complement.
GAATAGGCATTACTGCTCACTGTTTTATCCCTGAAAAATTTCAGTTCCCAGATGCTAATCCCAAAATAATTAACATTTATTAACAAATGAGAACAACTTCAATGATTATTAAGCCTTATAATTTACACTTACTTCCAATTTAGACAAGAAAAATGCCTACAACATATTGTAAAATAAAGTGTCAGGTTTTTGTGAGTAAATAGTAAGGTGTCATGTTTCCCATTACAAAATACAAAGGTTAATTTGGAGCTTGGTGGTTGTAAGTAGGAGACGTAAGACTTTTTCTTTTTTGATTTTAAGGTTTTATTGTGTCGCTCTTTAGTAGAATTTAAAGAAACCTTGAGACACTTTCCAATAAATACGGTGAGAACTTGTTTCAACAGCAGGCTCAGTGATCTAGAGAAGTATCTGTCTATATGCACAGACAGAATACCTAACAGCAAGTATTTGTAGTGCAGCTGTTCAGCAGGCCTTGTGCTCTTGAGAGAAAAAATATATTCAGTGATATTCTCTTTCTAAAGTGTGTCACCAAAAAGACACTAATTTATTTTCTTAAAATGTTATTTCACTCTAATTAGACATGATTGTATTTCTCTTTGAGGTTAGCATAGTAAATTAAAGTCTGAATCCCCAAAGTGCTCATATAAGTTTATTTGAAATTATATCATGGCTAGAGTGGGATGATGATAATGTACTTTACCTGAAAAGTTAGAATGTAGATACAAAATTCTAAATTTAAGTAACTAATCTTTATGGCCTTATAAAATTTTTTCAATACCAGCGATTGGACTCAGACCCTGCATTTGCCAGGCAGGCGCTTATTCTACTGAGCTACTTCCCCGGCCCCTAGGGCCTTATAGAATTAATCAGGTAAGTTCTACAATAGCTTTTTTAAAACCAGGTTTAGATAGGATATTTTGGGGAAAGAAAAAATATAGCAATGACCATGGTCCCTAGGCACAATCAGAGCAAAAAGCTAAGTGTGGAACCTGACTTGGGATGTTGTCATATCTTTTTTCTTGAACACTCTGGTTTGATGCAGGTCCCTCTGTACATTAGAGATCACTTTGACCTCACCTCTGGAAGCCACCAGTTCTCCAGCCCTGAGTCAGAGCCTCCAGCTTAGATATTCAAGTATGCCTTCTTTATCGCTGTTTCCTCCATATTTTTTCATGGGCTATTGTGAATTTATAGCTCTCAAGAAGGTGGTGGAATCTTTCTACTTAGATGGGATACAATTGGCTGCTTGTTAATTTGTCAGAAAATCCAGAGGGATCTCTGGCTGTGGCCCCTATTGGTTAAACTGTTATAATGGTGTCTGTGTGACAAAATGACTTGCAGTACAATATAAAGGGATTTTTGCATGATTTCCATTGATGAAATTTGAAATGTATTAGAGAATGTAATGTGCACTGAGTACCATTACCAACTTCACTTTTCTACTCTTCATCAACCTCGAATAGCAGTGATGGTGAATGTTTCAGAGATGGGTGCCCATACTGCAACCCAATCTGTATTAATTTATCAAAAAGTACTA
>NW_004524979.1:1793-2925 GCF_000260255.1 Octodon degus | reverse complement strand
ATAATGATGACATGCATTGTTAGCAATTGGTAAATGTACATAAAACATCTTCACTTTTTTTAAGAGAATAAAAGTAGCTTTAAAAATTGGAAGCTATACACAATTTCACTAAACAAACTGATAGAAATACAATGACTGTTATATTGCATGTTGTTTTCTTCAAATTAGTTGTTCAGATTACTAGACATAAGCATGCAAACTTGTTAAAAAGAAGATAAAAGCAGACTCTTTTCAGAGAGGGTCTGACTCCACTAATACTGCTACCTGCTATGAAGCTTTCACAAAACAGGATCACAGAAATGAAAATAAAGTGTTCATTCTGAAATATAAAATGACAAAAAGAAGGAAGAAAATTCATCCTCAGGCCTCAGGTCCACCCAGAACAAACCCAGCACACATTAGCAGAGAAGAAAGTGAAAGTCACATACCTGAAATCTCTGAAATAAAAGCAACTGAATTAAAGAAACAACAGCAGACAGAGGAAATCAGATCAGAGATAATCTCACTTGTAAAAAAAGAAATGATAACTACAATGCAAGAACTACTGAGCATTTCTAAAGAGACACTGATAACAAAATGGAGGCGAATTAGAAAAAAATGACGGGAACCTTGAATGAACAACATAGGAAAGAAATAGGACGCATGAAGCAGATTCAAAGAGATGTACAAGAAATTAAAAACTCAATCACAAGGTGGAAAAACCATTTAAATAAAAGTGAATATGGAATTTCAGACCTTGAAGACACCATTGGAGCTAGTGAAAAGGATAAAAAAGCTCCTTGAAAACAATAAGGATCCAGGAAATAATAATTTAACACTTGGAAGACAATGCAAATATAAACAACATAAGACTAATAGGCATCGGTGAGAAAAAGGGAGGCAACACAATTGACATAAAAAGAATATGAGCAGGACCTGCCAGGTAACTCAGCGGATTAAAGCACCTGTTTAGGCATTTGAAGGGCCTGGGATTAGATCCCTGGCAGGCTGTGGGGCCTTGCTCCCGGGGTGCACTGCGATGGCAATTGAGACTACATGTAGTGGTGCATGCCTGTAATAACAGAGCTTGGAAGAAAACAGGAGGGTCACTATGAGTCCAATCTATGTAGTGAGACCATGGAAACTCTGTACT
>NW_004524979.1:622-1243 GCF_000260255.1 Octodon degus | reverse complement strand
AGAAAGCACTAACTACAAGATAAAGATAGGGAAACAACAATAGAAAAATAACGCAAACCTAAGTCACTATATATCAATTATAACCAACAATGTAAATAGACTCAATTCACCAAGTAAAATAAATGCACCGGTAGAGTGGATTAAGCAACAAAACCCAAAAATATGCTGTATGTGAGGAACACATTTAACACATAAAGAAATTCATATGCTGAAAGTCAAAGGACTACAAACAATGCTACATGCTCCAGGACTTCACAAAAAAGCAGGGATAGTTATTCTGTTCACAGAAAATGTAAAATTCAAACCAAGAATGATCAAAAGAAATAATGAAGGTCACTATATATTGCTTAGGAGATAAACTCAAAAAGAAGAGATAAAAGTCCTAAATATGGATGCACCAAATACAGGAGCACATAACCATATAAGACAAATTTTGACATAAAAACTTTAATTTATAACATCACAATCTTAACAGGAGACCTTAGCACCCCTTATCTCAAAAAGATAGGCCCGGTGGACAAAAAAAATATGAAAAAGTAGCAGAACTGAACCAACCCCTAAGTGGATATATACAGTGTTCCAACCAACAACATCTGAGTGCACATTCTTTTCAGCTGCACA
>NW_004524979.1:0-522 GCF_000260255.1 Octodon degus | reverse complement strand
CATCTGAGTGCACATTCTTTTCAGCTGCACATGGGACATTATCTAAAATAGACCACATGTTGTTCCATATGTCATGCTTAAGTATAAGCAAGAAAACAGAAATTTGGGGAAAAAATGTTAACTAATAAGCACTCAGACAAAGGTCTTCTATCTAATATATAAAAAGAACTAAAAAACTTACGGCCCCAAAATTTAAAGATCCAGTCCAGAAACGGGCTTCCAAGATGAACACAGACTTCTCAGAGGAAGATATATAAGAAGCAAATATATACATGAAAAATGCTCCACTTCATTGGATATTTAAGAAAAGCAAATTTAAACAACATTGAGATACCATCTCTCCCCAGAAATAATAGCTATTATAAAGAAATCAACTAATAATAAATGCTGGAGAGGTCTGCAGGGCAAAAGGAACACTTCTTCACTGCTGGTGAGAATGTAGACTGGTACAACCATTACGGAAATCAGTGTTGAGACTCCTCAAAACACTAGGACTATAAGTCCCATTCAATCTAGCTATTC
>NW_004524978.1:567726-568831 GCF_000260255.1 Octodon degus | reverse complement strand
TGGTATGCTTTTAAAAGAAAGCTGACCAAAAAAATTAAGAGCTTCTCAGGAGCATTTATTCTTTCTCAATAAGAGTGTCTGGCAGGAGTTGCCAAGTGTGATTATGTTCATTGTGGTAGTTTATGTTAGAAGAAAGACTTCTTATTCATAAATTAGTAAATATTTGTACATAGTACCATTTTAACTCCACCATTTGGATTTTTACAAATTACCTCTTTTTCAAGTTTTTTAATTTTTTAAATGCAAATATTTCAATCTGTCATGGTTATGCATTAGCTGAATATATATACATATCTTGATGGATAATAATGATTCAAGATATGAGGTTTATAAAGTTTGAATATGTATTTAATAATGCAATGAAAAGCAAAGCCAAAGAACTCCCATGGGAGATTTTTCCTATAAAAGGCTTAGGCACAAAAAGTGTGCATGAATTGTACTATCCTAATCCAGACAACACAACTTCTCCCCTTGCTCCTAATTCTACCCTTCTCCCTCTGGCATCTACTCACCTCTCCACCCCCAAGAGATGCACTTTCTTGCTCTTTTTATTTCTGGGTTGAGCTGAGATGGACTTTCTTCTTGTTTCCATCCTCTTCTGTGAATCATGAGATCTGGCACAAATATTTTAATTTCCAATATCTATGAAATAAGAGAAAATAATATTACTGCAGAAGTTTGATGTATGGATTAGATGTGACAAAAAAAACATGCCAATGTCTTCAGACCTTCCCTGGCAAACTGTCAGCAGTTCTCGTGGTTAATTGCAATAGGATGCTAAACAGTATTCCCAGACAATGGCTTGAAACTGCAGTCAGTGTTTTAATTATTGCAGGAAGCTCTTCCTCTTCTGCTACCCTACTCCAGTGGTATGGATAAGCTGGCATTTGTTGATGAATAAAGAGGAATGTCTATAGTATTCAAATGTAGACTGATTTTTTTTTTGTGGCCCGCCCTAAGGGCGGAGCTGACGCAGCATGTGGTGCCTGTGCCTTGCCTAATCTTGCCTAAGCAGGCGCTTTAGACTGTTGAGCTATCTCGCCGGCCCAACTGAATCCTTTACATCAGTCACCAGGGCTGAACAGAGACAGTAGTTAATTGGTAC
>NW_004524978.1:565340-566856 GCF_000260255.1 Octodon degus | reverse complement strand
TTGGATCACAATTACATATATTTTAACCTTAATCTACTTTGACATCTAAAATGTAACTTTGTCCCTCACTTGGAAATTATTCTTCTCCACATGCCCTGGCTTCCACTTTGTTGTCTTGGAACATAACCTGAACACTCACGAGCTGGGTTGATGCAGGTGCTTTTCCACATGGCTGCATCTGAGAAGAGCTTTGGGAAAATGTTTCATGTATTGTGCCCAGTTTTGGTGATGGGAGATGATTCTTTCTCTTGAAGGATTGTGAGCTCTGCTTTTTTTCTTTAATTGAAAGAAAAATTAAAACCAATATTATTGACAAGTTGGTTTTCATATCTCAGAACATTTTTTGAAAAGCTACCATTAGTAAGCAAAAGAACTACTATTTTATTTAAGCAAATACATTGTCTAACTTTTTCCTTTCATGTTTCCTCAAATCATGTAAACCAATTATGAATTATTTTACAGTAATTATTTTAATTTTGATAACAAACATATTAAAATTGAAATATGAAAATGTATATCTTTAAATTGATGAAATATAGTACTAGGATTAACCTTACAGAATGACATTCATTCACTCACATAAAACAATTTATATAGTGCCAATTTTCATGGTATGTATCATTAGTTGTTATTATTGTTGATAGCAGATCTCATGCTTATAAAATAACATGATTATTTTATAGTACATGGTCTGAAATTCCTTGACCAATTTGCAAATATTTGGTATAAATTTTATTCAAGATATTTTGATGCACATATTTTGTCCACTAACAACTTAAAGTACAGGATTGTAAAATATGGGTTGCACATAGACATTAAATGTAAAAAAAAGCACACATGTACAAGAAGAGGAGAGAAGGAAATGCACCAAGTAATAATAGGTACAAGAAAAACATGATAAGGATAAGATGGGGAGAAAACCAGAAGATGGTCTTATTTTACAAGAGGATGTCCAGGAAAAGTGACATGTGCACAGATGTCTGTTTGATAAGTGAGTGGAAGCTCTGTGAATACCTAAAAGAAAAGGACTCTTATTTCTGAAAAGTGTTCCATCCAAAACAAATCATGACCCCTAAAGTCAAATGGCCAAGTACTCAGCATCCAATTCAACAAGAAGGTTACTGGTCTGCTTTCAGGATAAGAATCCATGCAGCTCTTCCTAAGTCATCAGTGGCATCTTGCTTGATACATTTTCAGGGGCATTAATTTTCAAACAAAAATATAGGCTGTGTAGTAGATAGTATTGATACTACACTCAGCAAGAAAGTTGTCTGTGAGGTCACTGGCTTGGAGTGTTAGGTCTCATCAATAACATTTTTGTAACAGATAAATTTTTAACTTAGATGACAGTGTCATGACTCCATGACACTGAAACCATTATAACCAAATGTGCATGAAAGAGCAGATCCATTTGACAGTGAGCATGCAAACCTCACTGCTGCAACACTTGCTGCACTGAAGCCACATAGGTAGGCAACTGATGAAAATAAATGGGATGTGGTATGCTGTATGTAGT
>NW_004524978.1:559637-563535 GCF_000260255.1 Octodon degus | reverse complement strand
CATGTCTGAGGAAATCAAAACATAGTAAGGTTAAGTGTGTTGCAAAAGCCAGGCAGGTGTTTTGCTATAATTGAGTCAGAAAGTAAAGGATATTATTTCAGATGTTTGACATTATCTTCAAAACAGTTTATAAAAATACATGCAAAGCTACATTGATAACATTGAAATGTGCTCAACCCATAGATAAAAACATACTATAATTCCTGTAATCATATTCCCTCCATAATTTAAATAGGAACCACCATTTTCAAATATTCACTGTTGGGAATTCCCAGGAGCACATTTGAATTGTTATTTTGGCTATTAACCACTTGGAATTAAATTGACTGATGCTGTTAGACACAGATGTGAGTTTTGGGGGAAATATACACAGGAAAAGATATGGACAACATAGTTTAAGTGAAGTGTAATCAGAAAGTCTTTGGGACTGCAAAAGGTAAGATTAAAATAAATCAATGATAGAATTGAAAGGTGAGAAATGATAGAATTGAAGCTAAAATACTGGGGCACAGCCTGTTCCTGCATGAGAACTCTGAGTAGTGCTTCAGAGCTTCAGGGCAGAGGCAGCAAGGATGGCTGTTTTCGTGAGTGCTCCTCTGTGGTAGGTGGGGAGCTGGCTGCCAGAGACGCAAGGCTCTTATCTATCACAATGCCTCTGCACTGCTCTGGCCCAGTCAGGGATGAGGGAAGAGGAAGATGGCAGGAACTGTGACACAAAGACTCTTTCTTTGTGATAAGCTAACATTTTTCTTAGTTTTGTAACACAACTGTGGGTGATACAATTATGACACGGTTTCAGACATTTTTAAAGATCCCTGTGACACTGCTGTACTAATTTTGGGTTTGTTTCTCAACCCTAGGTGAAAAAAGGCAACTATATTTTTAATCAGTTTTTATAAACTCATCTATTTGGTACAGGGTCTTGCTACACAGCCCAGACTAGTAACGATCCTCCTGTCTCAGTCTCCCCAGTGCTGGGATTACAGGCAAGCAATCACCAAACTGGCTTTCCTTAGTGGCAAGGCCCACCCTGGGTTCTGGGCTTGAGGGGCATGTGGTACCATGGATTCAACCTTGGTCCTTGAGCTTGCCTGACAGGAACTTAGACTGCCGGGTTATCTCTCCAGCCTTAAATTGCAGCTGGTTTAAGTTAAAATCTATGCCAAAACCTCCCAGAAAGCATAAATAAATAAATAAATAAATAAATAAATAAATAAATAGTTGAGAGTTGACTCAACTAAATGAATAAAGCAATTAAGTATATTATTTAATTATTCACCAAGAAGGAAATTATTCACCTATTCATACATATAGCACATTATTACCTATATCAAGCAAATTTGACATCATAGTTTGAATTCTGGACTAACTTTTCAGTAGAACACAGATGGGAGCTGGGGTAAGAGGGAGAGAGACTGGAAAGAGAGAAGGCAGGAAAGAAGGGAAAGAAGGAGGGCTGGGGAGATAGCTCGGTGGTCTAAGTGCCTGCCTGGCAAGTACAAGGACCCAGAGAACCTGCCACTACATGCTCTACTGGCCCCAAAATCTGTGTTGGCCACATGCCTGTAATGCCAGCACTGGGGAGGTTGAGACAGAAGGACCACCATGAGTCTGAACTGTGTAGTGATATCCTGTGTCAATAAATAAAAATGAACAAATAATAAATTTTAAAAATACAACTAAAAGGAAAGGTAGAAATAAAAAGAGGAGAGACAGCTTTGCAGGTGATATTGTGATGAGTCCAGTGTCACCACCATAGGCCCTAATGCTGTTCATGTGGTCATGCAGCTGGCATGACCCTTTAGTAAGGATGGCTTCTGGACCTTCTAGTTATAGACATTTATGTTTCATGATACAAAATTAAAATAAATGGCTGTTCTAAATTGCTATGTGTGTCTTCTTTCTTTACTTTGTCTATGTGTTTTTGTTATTGTTTGTTTTTGTATTGCCTGAGAGATAAAGAGCCAAGAATGGTCAAATATGTGACAACAAATAATACTACATTTGTCTCATTGTCTGTTGCTAGAGTGAGATTAAGGGCCCACTTAGAAAGGTAACCAAAGTTGAGGAAAAATAAGAGATTCTATCATTTCTTCAAAGAAATAAGTGACATAAAGAAATCCTGTCTTCTTAACAAGTTCCAGTAAAATGTCAGTGCATAAAAGCCTGTGTTTAGCCAGCCTGGTCATATGTACAATTTAGTTAGTAGTGAGCCTGAGGGTCCTTCTAAGTATGGAACAATTTCCTCGTCCTGTCAGAGCAGGAATGCAATAACTCAGTGCTTTCAGTTTAGGTTTGCTCCTTTGGTCTAGTGTTCAGTAAAACTCTAGCTGTAGGCAATTTTTGGAAAACTATAGTTTGTGCAAAACTGCTTTAACCTGAAGAATACTTTCCTACTCTTAGAGTCACTTTACCTCAGGATTTTTTTACCCATTAGTCCAGATATAACCTGTGATAGAAAAGAAAATCTCTCTTCATAGATAAGAAAATAAGAGGGAAAGGATTGGGAATCTTCATGTTGATCAGCTTTTCCACATTGGAAGAATTACTCTAAGTCTGGAGTCTTTGTGATAAATATTAGTAATGCCTATAGACTTCTGTGGAAAGTGGATAAGCATTTGGAAAAAAGACAGTTTTATCCATCTGATTATTTCTTTCTCTTCAATCTTGTTTAGGAAAAAAGGTTATCTACTTCTGAATAATATATTAATTGAGCACAGAACAAGTATTCATTATGGGCTGCAGTTCTCGAGGGTCAGGAATCTGGAAGTCTTGGGAATGTAACTCATTCTGGGCAGTGACTCTCATGAGGCCTCAGGAGAACTTTCTGGAGGCGTCGTGGTCATCTCAGCTCCACTGTTGCTGGAGGCTCACTTGCTTTGTTCTGCCCTTGCTGGCTCCTCACCAAACAGCTCTCCTGCGGGCCATAGGACCGTCTTCCTCCCATGGTGATGGCTTCCCTCAGGAGTGAAAAGGCAGAGAAACACTGAGAGCCCAAGACGAAAGCTGCAGCCTGACAGGAAAATGATGCCCTGTCCCCTCTGCTGGTCATACTGTCACACAGACCGGCCCTGGTGTACTGTGGCAGGGGATCCTCACCCATGTCAATACCAGGAAGGGTACATGGGGGTCCCTTTGGACCATGGCTAGTGTTGTCATTAATTTAAATTAATATTCTGCTGTAGGAGAGTCACTATTTTGAAAACCATAGAGGAGGAGATCAGAGAAAAAGTTTATAGCTTCACTACCCAGAAACAGTCCCTAGACTGTGTTGATCTGAGCCTCCCCTTCCAGGGATGGGCTGTGCGTGTGCTGCTCACACAGTGCATAGAAACTGGATTTTGTAAACTGAGATCTCAAGTTAATCAATTTCTTCTATTGCAGACAATTTTTTCATTGTAGAATTTTTGCTTTAGGTCTAGTAATGAGACAGCTTCCTTTCTTTGTGTGTAAATACTCACTCATACCTAGGCATATTTTGCCACTGTAATTCCCAAATTTATATCACCCTGCCTCCCTGAAAAGGACTGGAACATTTTTCTGATTTCAGTGTTTTATGTAAACAAGAACAGACAAAGCACCTTTACCATCTAGTTGTTTTATCATTTTGACAGAAGTACTTTTTGCTGGGAACAGCTGTAGGTTCTAAGAGTCCTCGATTTGGTGAAATTGGGGGCAGAGGTTGAGAAGAGAGGAAAGCCGGAATTGGATAAAAAGCAATGACACAAGGCTGAAATGGGTCCGCAAGCTGGCACACCTGCATGCACTTCCTTCCTACAGGGCAGAATCACTCTGTCCCCTCCATCTGGGCTTTTGTTTGTTTGGAAACTCCACAGAAGGTATCTTACGTGGCTACTGAGGGCATGGAAAGGCAGGATAATGTCACAGCTCTCGTTCT
>NW_004524978.1:556936-558342 GCF_000260255.1 Octodon degus | reverse complement strand
AGAAGTCCTAGCCAGCTCTGTACAGAACAATACGAGGAAATAGGGTCAGGCTCAGTCAAAATGGAGACAGTTGCTCTTCTTTCAAGGAGAGCTGCTCAGGTGATTCTTCACAGTGCTTAGAGAAGCAGGTTATTTTGGCAAAGATCTCATGGCTGATATAGTCAGATCTTATCTTCAAACCAAGCTTTGTATGTCTCCCAGTTCTGTTCTGGGAAGTATTATGTAACACATACTGACAAAAGCTTTTCTTATTCTCTCCCCCAACAGAGTTGTCTCTGTATTCTCTTGTGTATCATATGTTTTTTCCTTCCACATATTTTGAATTTCTCTCTTTTTATGTCTAACCCTCAAAGTTTAGATAAATGAGAGAAAGGATGGGTTTTGGGTACAAAAGACCCCTCTGCCATACACATACCCAATATACATCAATTACATGTTTTCCAAAATTTAAATGTGGAATCTCCAGGAGCTAGCAGCTCACAATATATCCATATTGTAAGTAGGGTCTTTTAAAAGGTACCTAATGAGAGTGTTCAGATAGGTTCTTGTCATATCTGATCAATACTATTACCTGAAAAGGAAATCTGAACACAGAGAGGAGCAACATGAGATTTTATAAAACCAGGTAAGACATTAGAAGAGATTTATGCTTCTGTGTGGTATGTGAAGAGAAAGCTAGTACTGGGCCAAGGGGTTTTCATCAGGCATGACACACTCCTCAATAAAGGTACAGATTCTTTTCAATTCACAGGACAATAAATGAATCTAGAAAGACTAATGAATCTATAACTGAATAAAAACCCTTCAAGTTCTTTTAAAATGAAATTGCTATTAAGGAAGTGAGATTTTCATAGAGAATTAACATAGACCACTGCAGAAGGAACAAATAGGCAAGTTATAGTTTGTTTGCTTTATGAGCTTTCAAAGTAAAAGTGAAGTCAGTGTATGATTTTCCTTTAAATTGAACAGCACATGTTTCCACCCCATTTTGGGGGGGCAGATATTTACCTTTCCAGTCTCATAAGCCATTTAACAGTAATAACAACATAGACCTGCCAACTTCATAACTCACTAAACTTGAGACTTCCCTTCCTAGCTAAAAATGTTCAATATTTCATACTACTTGGCCACTAAAGATGGCCATGTTATGCTGCTCTAGTCAATTTTATGTAACTTAGTCAATTGTATACAACTAGAAATCTACTGGTGACCATTTCCAAGAAACGTATTGTTTCCCTGATTTTTTTAAATAAAAAAAAAATTACACAGAATGAGTCTTTTGTTCTTTCTTGTCCTACCAGTGATGATATACATACCTGAAGATAAAGCTACCATCTTATCACTATCAGCAGAAATTAACCTGTTCAGGATATTTGAGCAAAAATTAAGAAGGGGTGAGCAGGGAG
>NW_004524978.1:554729-556116 GCF_000260255.1 Octodon degus | reverse complement strand
TTCCAAGTGACAAGTTCTGAGGAAATGGTGACCAGTGCTGATTCCCTCATGAGACATCTGTGTGAATTCTCCAGCAGCCCCTGCAGAAGTCTCCCAACTGCTCAGTTTTCTGCAACAGAGGGTCTGCTCTGCCTGGAATTCTTCCATCCAATACATCTTTAAGGGCAAAATTTCAAGAGCAAGGCTACTGGCTAAGGTGATTTAAAACACTTTTGCTACTACAATTGCTGCAATTTGTTTCTCAAATTGCATTACTTCAGTAGGCAGCATCTGATCTATGCTCTCACACCTAGAGCCATTGCTACTTAAGGGGATTGTATTTATGCTGTCTTTATTTGTTTTCACTTGTGTCAAAAAAGGATAGCCATGTCCGGGAGATGGCTCAGTGGAATAAGCACTTCCCTGGCAAGCGCAAGGGCCTGAGTTCAATCCCCGGTTCCAGGGAGAAAAAAAAAAAAGGATAGCCAACATTTTGGCCCTAGGCTTTCAGTGTCAGTGAGGACTTAGGACATAAGAGAAACTGTACTGTAACATCCTGTAACTCAGTGGTGCCCCGAATTTTCTGATCAAGCAGATTATGGGGCACAAAGGAAAGTGATCGATGTTGTAGAATGTGCCTAGGGAGAATCACCCAGAAAGAAAACATTCTCTCAGGCTTTCACAGAGAGCAAATTGGTCAAGCAATGGCTGTGACTCATCCACATGGCTGACACTGACAAAAGTTCTACAAACTATTGTACATGGCTTCAAGGTAAATCCTGAAGGGATTTGACTGACCTTGTGAGATGCAAAAGTTACATTTTTTGTTGTATAGGTCTTACTTTATCTTGGTCTTAACCATTCAGCAGAAAAGTATAAATATGAGGTATAAAAAGTAAACCCATATTAATATGCTGAGATGTAAAAGGCTCAAGTCAACAACTTCTGACATTGCCAGTCCTGTGGATAATCCACTATTATTATGTTCTACTGGACTATACTGGATTATTTTGCTGAATTCACTCACCTACAATATTTGAAAGGCAGTGGAATATCTATCTCTGACAAAACTAAACAAAAAAGGGGGATATAAATGAAGGACCATTTTGTAGTGAATATATATCTGTATATACAAATTAGGATAGATATACAGCTACTTTCTCTTAGTTCAATGAGAATTATTTGTACTAATAGTGTTTAGACAAGATATCATGTCTACATCTTGTACTATAAATAACTACTATGAAGACAACAATATGTAATGTATTAATTATTGTAACTGTCCTACTAACCTGTTTTGAAACTGTTTCATTACTATTTCTTTCTCAATGAAATTAATTTAAAAAAAATGATCATTTAATCCAAAACCATACATTTTATTTGAATTTTGGGAAGGAGGAAGTAAAAG
>NW_004524978.1:554129-554629 GCF_000260255.1 Octodon degus | reverse complement strand
ATTAAAATGAAATAAAATATTAAGATATTTTTTAAAAGATGGTGATACTTTTGAAAAATGAAAGAAATAAAACATGCAAAAAACTAGAAAATTAGGAATTAACAGAAACTGAAGTATTTTTATGCAACCTAACTGAAGCTTCAGGGACTAAATCTCAGCATTTCTTACTGAATCTACTTTAAAATGGGAATATTATCTGTAAAAAAGGGAAATTTATTCTTGGCATCATGGGCTATGTTCATACGTGTTACAGAGATGACACTCACATTCACCATCTGACTGTAACATTATGAAAAGGGCAGTTGATAAGAAAAGAAACTTTGAAAAATTCCGATACATACAATTAAACTAATGTTCCTGACAAATCAATGGGTGAAAGAAAAACTTTAAGAGAAAATTTAAAAATACATGGAGACAAATGAAAATGTACATACCTTATGGATACAGTAAAAGCAGTTCTAAGAGGCTAAATTTATAAGGATAAATATAAGTATGACAGG
>NW_004524978.1:551202-552324 GCF_000260255.1 Octodon degus | reverse complement strand
CCCAAATAGAAGATATCTCATACTTAGAAAAAATAATATTGGATTAGAAAAATAGATTAGAAAAGTTAATATTGTAAAAATATTTGTTATTTAGAGCAAGGTACGGATTCAGTAAATCTCTATGAACATCTAATAACATTTTTTCACTTAAGTCCTAAAATTTAATTGAAATTACTAAAGTCTCTGAATACCCAAAGCAATTTGAACAACAATTGGCATAAATCTGGAAGCATCTTACTACCTGAATTAAAATGTACTACAGAAATCAAAACAGGATAGCACTGACGTAAAAACAGATGCAGAAACAAAGCACATAGAGTTCGAAGCCTGCCAGTAAACTCACGTACTTATGGTCCCAGTTGCCGAGAACACACAATGGAGAAAAATACTCTCCTAAATAATTGGCATAGCAGCAATTCAGTTGTTCCATACAAAATGGAATTATAGGACCCCGGGAGACAGCTCAGTGGAATAAGCACTTCCCTGGCAAGCGCTTGCAAGGGCCTGCATTCAATCCCTGGTTCCGCCAAATAATAAAATGAAGGGTAGAATTTCTAAAAAAAAAAAAAAACGGAATTATATTTTATCTTGTACCATGGAAAGATTAATTTAAAATGCATTAGCTTTTTAATTGAAATATTTAAAAACTAAGATCATGAGAAGAAAATACCGGACAAAAGCTCCATGAAATTGATGTTGGAAATGAAATTGTGGGTGTATATTTCCAAGGGCACAGACCAAAAAACAAAAATCAACACATAGAATTATATCCAAATAAAATGTGTCTGCAAAGCAAACAACAGAGCAAAAAGACAACCTACAAAATGGGAGAAAATATTTGTAAACAATAAATATGGGAAGGAGCTAATATGAATACATAAAGAACAAATAATTCAAACCAAGAAACAAATAATTCAATTTAGAAGTGAACTAAGGTATGGCTAGACATTACAAGGCATATAAATGGGGCTGGGGAGATGGCTCAGTAGAATAAGTACTTCCCTGGCAAGCGCAAGGGCCTGAGTTCAATCCCCGATTCCGCTAAAAAAAAAATTAAAGCCGGCGGGTGAGTGAGACGACCCAGGCCGCGGGATCCTGAACAGACCCGGAGCGCAGGCCCAG
>NW_004524978.1:543277-549047 GCF_000260255.1 Octodon degus | reverse complement strand
TTATTGGGAAACCCAAAACAAATCCACAAGTTATCATCTCATATCTATTAGAAGAATAATGTTATGAAAATAAACCCTCAGCTAGGGAGACAGCTCCACAGCATAAGTGCCTGCCTGGCAAATGCTAGGTCCTGAATTCAATCCCTGGCAAAAAAGAAAGAAAAAAAAGGAAGAAAAGGAAACCTAAGTACAGGTGAGTATATGGGGGAAAAGGAATCTGTTCACATTTGTTAGAAATACTACCTATGTCAGCCATGATGGAAAACAGTAGAAAGGTTCCACAGAAAGTAAAAATCAGACTATTGTATAATCCAGTAATCCCACAGCTCTGGGGCTATATGCAAAACAAAATGCCAAAATATGCACTTTCGTGCTCAGTGCAGGATTACCCACGATCACAACTCCAACTTTGATGCCCATCAATGGATAAAGGAAATATGGCACGTGTGCACCATAGAATACTATTCATCCTTAAAAATGTAGGAAATCCTGAAATGCTGTTATCTGGACTTCCTGGATAAACATGAACTTTAAGACTGTGAAATATGCCAAGTACAGGAAGACAAATGCATGTCTCACTTATATGTGGGATCTAAGAAACCTGAACTCTCACAAGCACAAAGTAGAAGAAGAGGGACCAGAGGCAGGATGTTTAGAAGAGAGTGACCAACAACGCACAGTGTCAGCTAGAGAAGAAACAGACTCAAGAGACCTGCTGTCGAATACGGTGGCTATCGTTAATATGAATGCTCTGAGTTCTTGAGAATCACTGAGAGTAAGTTTGAAGTATTCTTAGACAAAAGTGATCACCATTTGAGGCAGCTCAAAATATTCAAAAGGCTGAATTAGCCATTACACGATATATACATATTTTGCATTTACTATTTTATTTTGATGTAATATAAGGAGGTATTAATAAAGAAAATGTTAAAAAGTGCTCTTACATCTAAGAAAACATAAAAAGAAATTCCATGACTAGGTAGTTAAAGAACAATAGGTAATAATACACTGTGTATCATAATCTTTTTTTTGAATTTAGTACAGGGTCTGCAGTGTCTACAGGGTCTCAAAATGTTATTTATGTTCACATATGTTTTCCAGTTTTAGTAAAAAAAAGATTGAAGGTTCAATGTTTTGGAAGAACAATTTTAGTAAAGAGATTAAAATATTTTCACTGAGAATTTATAGCAGTCAATTTGGCTTTTTGGCCTCAGTGAACCATAATAGTGGTAAACTGTAGGCATAGGTACAGACCCCTTTCATATATCTAGCCAAAACTATTAATTTTACCTGTCTTGTTAATTATACTTTTATGCAAAATTTTTAGGACAAGTTAAAGTGAGACCTGTATTAATCAAAATTAATGTCTTGTTATATACATCAAAGTGTTAAGGCTCTCAGAGATTACTTTTCAAACTGTGTGCAGAGTCTCTTAATGGCCAGTGCCGTATGCTAGGATAGTTTCATGGCATGGCTTCCCTCAGAAGGATATGAGAGTTCTCATACTTTGGTGATCCTCCTTTTAGCACATTGTGCAGGGGTTGACACCTGTTCTCTGGGGTTAACAATCTCCATGCTCAGGAAGTTGGGTGAGTCATCACAGTTGTAGAATCTTGTAATGAGGTGACCTCATGTCCTGAGTCCTTGCAGAAATTGGAAGCTAGGCTGTTATCTTAGCCCATTTATCTTTGGCCACTAATCCTCAGTTTTAGAACACTCCAGAGGTCAGTTACATCAAAGTTAAAGTGGAAATGGTAGGGAGAACTATTATAAACTTGTAGTATAATTTCAAGTCAGGGATTATGATGATCCTACCTTGCCTTTGTTGTGAAGAACTGCTTTTACTCTTCTAGTTCTCTTCTGGTTCCAAATGAATTTTAGGAAAGTTTTCTCTAGATATGTGAGGTATGCTAAAGGTATTTTGGTAAGTATTGCATTGAATCTGTATAACAATTTTGGAAGTATGACCCTTTTCACAATGTTAATTTTTCCTATCTATGAACAAGGAATATCTTTCCATTTCCTGAAATTTTATTCACTCTTTTTACAGAGTACTGCAATTTTCAGTGTTTAGATCTTTTATTTCTTCATGAGATTAATTTTATTTTTTGCTTTCTCTTCTGAGGGGTGTGGTTTCCCTCATATCTACCTCAGTGAATTTGTTGCTTGTGTAAAGAAATGCTATTGTTCTTTGAGTATTAAATTTGTATTCAGTTATGTTACTGAATTTGCTTAGTAAATTCAGAGGTCTTTTAGTGGAGTTCATGCCTTTTATTTCTCTCTCTTACCTAATTGCTCTGGCTAATGATTCCTGAACCATATTGAATAGGAGTGGTGACAGTGGACCTCCTGGTTTCATTCCTGATTTTAAACTGAAAACATTCTGTTTTTTTTTTTTTTTAATTTGTATTGTTTTGTTATGGGGAATCAAACTCATAACCTTATGCTTGGCAGACAGGAACTGTGCCACTGAGCTATCTCTCCAGCCCAGCATTGTCTTTTAGTATAATGTTGGCTGTTGGTTTGTTACAGACAGCTTTTTATCAGATTGAGGTAGGCCATCTTTTCTGATTTTCTGTAGGCTTTTTCTTTTATCATGAATGAGTGCTAGACTCTTTCAAAAGTTTTTTTGCATCTAGTGAGATGATCGTGTGCTTTTTATCTTGTTGATATGGTGTATTAAATTTGTTCATTTGTGTATATTAAACCATCCCTGCATTGCTGGGATGAATCCCACTTTGTCGCAACATATAATCTCCTTAAATATTTGCTATAATCTGTTTGATAGTCTCTTATAGAGTATTTTCGCATCTGTTCATTAGGGAGATTGGCCTATTGTTCTCCTTTTTGGTTGGGTATTTCTCTGTTTTTGTAATCAGGATTTGGTACTACTTGCCTCGAGAAATGAGTTAGCAAGTAGTCCATCCCTTTCCATTTTATTAAAGATTTTGAGGAGCATTTGCATTAAATCTTTTCTCTATTTCTTATCTCATTCAGAAGTGAATCCATCAGGATTTGGGCATTGTTTTTGTTAAGTTTTTAATTGTTTTCAATTTCATTTATTGATATGAGTCACTCAGAATTCTTATGTCTTCTTGATTCAGCTTCAGCAATTCAGACACGTTTGAAGAATCTGTCCATTTCTCTGTTCTCTTTCCTATATGAGTAAAGATTTTTGAAGTAGACATTGATGATCTTGTGAGTTCTCACAGGATCTATAGTGATTTCATACCTTTCCTTTCACAAATTTGTTCTTTCCTTAAAAAAATATGTTTGGCTAGGTACTTATCATTTCATTTATTCCTTCAAAGAGCCAATTCTTTGAACCATGCTTTGTGTTGTTTCCTTAGTTCCTACTGCATTAATTGTTGCTGTGACTTTCAAAATTTCCTCCCTTGTATCGACTTCAGACTTCACTTGCTCTTCTTTTTCTAAAAGCTTGAGGTACAACATTAGGTTACTCATTTGTTCTTGCTCTGTCTTCCTGATATGAAAATTCAACACTATTTATTTCTTTAAGGCTACTTCGATTGACTCCCATGGGTTCCAGTATGTTATATCTGTATTTTCATTTCACTGTAGATGTTGTTTAATTTCTTCTTTTATTTCATATGTGACCCATTGGCTGTGCAGGAAGGGCTTACTTAATTTTCCCTGTTTATGGTGTTTTCATGGTTTCTTTTGCCATTAACTTCTAATTTTATTGCATTACAGTCAGATAATATGCATGGTATAATTTGAATTCGTTTGCCCTTACTTAAACATGTTCTATGGGATAGTATGTGGTCTATTTTAGAGAACATCTGGTATGCAGCTGAAAAGAATGTATACTGTGATGTTGTCGGGTGATAACCTCTCTAAACATCTACTAAGTCCGTTTATTCACAGGGTTGATTTGGATCTGAAATTACTTTGTGGAATTTTTGTCTCATTGACAATGTGTTATTAAATTACTTCATTACAACTATGTTATTGCTTATTTGATTTTCTAAGTCTATTAATAATTGTCTTATATAGCTGGTTTATCCCACATTTTATACATACATATGCATGATTATCTATCTCTTCCTCTAAAAGTTTTCTACTAATAAGTATGGAGTGATTTTTATCTCTTTTGGTCATTCTTGGTGGAATGTTCACATTTTCTGCAAACAGAATAGCTACCCCTGCTTTCTTCAGGGTTCCTATTGCATAGAGTATTATTTTCTATTATTTAGTACTTATTTTCCATAGAAAATAATACTTAGATTTTCATTCTATGAATTTCCTTCTGAGTTAAATGTGTTTCTTCTATATGGCATATTTTTAGATCTTGTTTTTGATCCATTCTGCCAATCTGTTTCTTCTTATAGGTGAATTGAGGCCATTTCTATTGCTGGTTATAAATTATATGTATTGGCTTATCCTTGTCATGTTCTTCTCCTGATGTTGGTTCCCTGCTTTTCCCTTATGTTTAACTGCTTACTCTACCTTGTAGTTTCTTTTTGTTGATGTTCTTGGAATTGTGATCATGTTTATCTCTAAAATATTTTTCCATACATTTGTAGTGTTGATTTGACAGTCATAGGCTTCTTCAATTGTTCTTTGATATAGAAATACTTTATTTCTCTGCTTATTTTGAAAGATAATTTTGCAGGATACATCAATCTGAGTTGGAAGTTGTTTTCTTTTATGATTTGAAATACTTCATTCCAAGCTCTTCTTGACTTGAGCGTTTGATGTGATTCTAATGGGCTTTCCTTTACAGGTGATCTGTTTATCTTCTCAAATAGCTTTCAATATCCTATTTTTGTATTGCATTGCCCCTTGGGTCACATGGCAGTAGTGGTCCCATGTGATGACACCTTCCTTGTCTTAGGAGGGTGCTCCTGGGACCTGATCCTCATGGTGTATAGGTAAGTTGAGATGGAATATATCTTGGTGACTTGACTCCCAGAGGTGACAGAAAGCTTTCTTAACAATGTCCCATAGTTCAGCCTCCAGGGAAGAGGGACAGTGCTGCAAAGTTGACTTTCTCTAAAGAAGTGCCAGTCTCTGTACCCAAGCCTGAGGCAGTAGTTAAGAGAATTCTATAATAAGCTCCCCCACGACCTGAGCACTGGAGAAAATGCCAGAGAAGTGTAAGCCTGCTGTCAATAGGTTGGATGATAATATGGCCTGAGGAAAACTCCTTTTACTTTGGCTTTTGTCCTACCAAATGTTTCTTGAGGAATCTAGAGAATTTCTGGGTAGACACTGGCTCTAATAATTTTAGGACAGGAGTTCAGTCAATAGGGACATTGGAGATGAGGGCGAACTAAATGTGGGCTAGGATTCTGATCAGCTTTTACCTCCATAAATCTATAGAGAAAAATCAGGCCAATGTGTATGTAGGGCAGGGGGTGGTCCCTCCTACTAGCTGATGAATAAAAGCCCAAGCTGTTAGCTGGACTCTTCATGGAGGATTTTGAGAGAACTTTGATAGAATGGCTGGCTGGCAAGCAACAAGGCTGGTCACCTCTCACCTCACTGAAGACCAAAGGCTGGTCATGTTAGATTTGTCCTCTGCAGCCAATCTGGTAGCTTTCAAGTGTCCAACAGCATGCCTCACTTCTTAGAATATAAAAAAACATAGGGGAAAAAAGAGAGCATGCCTGTAAACCAGCTGTTGCCCACACTTTCACCTACATCTTGTGCATGACAGATGTGATCAGTTTTTTCTGCAAGGACTGCTGTCCTGTGAGTGAAAGAAGAATGAAGTCAACAAAACAGCAGTAGGAGAACAGAATAG
>NW_004524978.1:523790-538254 GCF_000260255.1 Octodon degus | reverse complement strand
TATGTCTATATTCTTAGGTCCCTGTACCGAGGCCTGAACCTGACACAGAGCAGGAATCAAGTCTTATAGCACTGTGTGAGAATGATCATTTATTTAGCATGTGGCTCCATGGCAGACTCACAGAGGAAAGATCGGGCCTTCCTGGTGGTGAAGATTGGTCATCCTGTGGGTTCACCTGGCCTCTCCTGGAGGAAAAACATCCAGCTACAGGCCCAGGGATCCACTCTGGAAGAATTTTCCTTATCAACATGATGTCGTGGCTCGTACCTGTTAGCCACAACAAGAGGTGCAGGTAGGATGCTCAAACCTGGGCTGCATCATAAGGAGACTCTGTCCCAGAAAAAAGCAAAACAGAACAGTCTGTACCAGAGAAGGTAGCACCCGTGTTTGATTGGAGACAATGGACAGGGATATTGAGCATCTCTGAAGAGCGGGTCAAAGAGATTAAATTCTCCAGGGTCCCAGTGACTTCCAAACCTCTGGGAAATCACCTAAAGAACTTCAGACTCACTCACCCCTTCTCCCCTTTGTTCTTAGGTTCAGTGGCATCTGACCAACCAGTAAGTCTGTTAGAATTTAGAGCAAGTTGTTTCTGATAGCCAGATATCAGAACAATTCTATGCATGAATAAAACATAGACAGGGACAAAACTTGAATGCTCAGCTGAAAGCAGCATGTGTCTGCCTACCTGCATACGTGGACATGACCAAATAATAACCAAGACCAGAACCACTGCGTCCCTCTCTGTCTTCAAGTGGCCGGGATCACCACCCTCCCATGATCCTCAGAATGGATAGAGATCTCAGGTTGTAGCATGCTGCCTCTGTGCCTCCCTGCTCGTGGGACTCCTTCCTGGCACCCCTTCCCTGGCAGTGGTTCTCCCACCTCCCACTGCAGCTCAGCCAGCAGGCAGAGTGTCCTTAGAGAGCCCAAGACAGCGGGAGACCCCCACCCTCTGTCCCCAGACAGGATGGAAACACGTGAGAATGACCCATTCATTGTCTCACAAGGGTCTCCCCTTCTGGATGTCATGACAAAAAACAAGATTGATAAAAATCAACCCACGTAGGTAAAGCAACTTGTTTTTCCAGAAGGAAGACACTGCAGATGGCAGAATAGGCCAGGATGAGAGGAATAATTATTCAGTGGATGGTCTGAGAGCAACTCTGAGCATGCTTCCAGGAAAACACTTATTTCTGAGTGATTAAAAGCCTCACTGTACAAGGCAACGCTGTCAGGATTTTAGAAGTCACAACATAAGAAAATATTCTGTGGAGGAAGAAATATTGAATCAAAATAAACACAAAATACATGATCAACTTGATGAATCATGGTTAAGAATGTTTATTATACAGTAACAGACCCAGGGGAGAATCAGTTGCAGTCCTTGAACGAGAAATTAAACGACTTAGTGCTGGCGCCTGAGCACTGAGCCAAGGGACCCTAAGGGAACTAACTGTCAGTTCCTTCAGGTGGACGCCGCAGCCCCTCCCCTCCCTTGCGCATGGACCTGCACGGCCACCGTCCCGCCCAGAGCAGGCTCTCCGAAGTCGCCCTCTGTCCTCTCCCCTCTCCCCTTGCCTGTCCCTCCTCTGGCAGCAGCCGGCACTCTCGCTGTCATTTCTGGCTGCCTGGCCGGGCCGGGTCTCCTCCAGTCCCCTCATGAAGGCTATTGCCCTGGGTTCGCCCCTCCCCACTCCTTCCTTTGCATGGCAATGGTTCCTCTCCTCGGCCCTCAGCAGCTTGAAATGCAGGGACCAGTGTTCAGGTAGGGGACTCTGGAGTGGCAGAAAGGCCCCCGTGAGCCCTTGAAGCCCCGCCCTCGGCCCGCCCTCGCCACGCCCCACCCCGCTTCCTTGTCCCTGCACCCTTAAGCAAACAAAAGATGTTTTATGTTGGAGTCCGCTAGAAAAAAGAAAGTGCAAAGTGAGCTCTATTAATACTAAAAGTGATTTCCTAAGCAGAGCACCACAAAGAACACAATAGAGCACAGCAGAGAGAGGTGAAAAGACAAAATGCCTTCAAACCTTGAACTAGAACTTTGATCCCAAGTTTTGGCATACAAAGAAGGGTAAAATGGCATGCTCACTTTAGAAAATTTTTGCCAATTAAATATTCACCTATGCTTTGACCATAACAATTCAACATCAACATTATCTACCCGAGATATTTGCCGTAATGTCTTTCTCCAGGGTCACGGAGCAAACTTGTATGGTGAGCAAGTTCTCTTCCCCAGAGCCACCTCTCTGCATCTTTGCCATTTCAAAACACTGAGAAATACCCCAGAACGTGAACCTTAAGCCAGTCGGTATTTTATACTGTCATTTATTTCAAACTGGAACACTCCAACTTTGAAATGTGAAAACGTTTGCTATCAAGTGCTGATACGGATGGAAAGTCGCAGTGACTAAATGGATAATTGGTTATTTCTCTCCTTTTACAAGAAATCAGTGGAAGATGGGTTAGAAGCGATTTTTCAAAGAAAAAGATGAAGATGACTTCCCTGGGTTCTTCTGATTTGAAATTCTTGTTCACAGTTCAGGTCATTTCCACCATCCACAAATTCCCACGAAGCAAAGATAAAGAAATATTGTGGAAGAACTGCTGGTTGATTATGTGTTCATAAAATACACCTACAGGAAGTACTCACATCGTGGCTGAAATAGCAGGGTCTGCTATGGCTCCCTTGGTCTCTGCTACCATTTCTAGGTGACCTTAACATTCTACTCTGTTCAGGGAAGATATTATTCATTTCACAGTTTGCAGGGTAATTCTTTCTGCTATGATTGTACTTCTCTTAGAGACAAACTGTATAATGAAAATGAGGAGATGTCTAACAAATCCAAGTAGTAAAGTCTACTTAGTTAAATCATACATATCTACAATAGGCCTTGCAAGTCCTGGATCACTGTCTTCTTCCCTCAGAGTCTGAGTCCTGAGCTTCCAGGCACGATGGACTTGGCAAGACTGGAATCCTCAGGCAGCATGGCTCAAGAACAGGGACTTGGCTCTGGGCCTAGTGACTGGGGGCCACATGGAAAGGAGGCCTGAGTTGCAAAGATGTGGCTGTGTCAGACTTTAGCACCTTGCTGTGCCTACATCAAGGTGGGCCTGGCAGGGACCACATGCTCTGAGCTGCCTCTTAAGCACAGAGGTGGCAGGGCATGGGGGGAGCATGCATTGATCTTAGCTGGCACAGGTTACAGGATGAGAACATGTGCTTTTTGTTAGTTCTGGCTGGTGACTCAGACTACTCTTACAGGATCAGCTTCCCGGAGGGCTAGACTCACAGGGAGGTCTGCTCTCACAAGGCTAGAGTGATCTGCAGAGTGGACCCCCACAGCCAGATGACACAGTGTTTGGTCCCAGCACAACACAGAGACACCCTTAGTGTTTCTAGGCTCCTCACAAGTCCTGGTATTAAGGGAGGCTTGGCTTGGCTTCTACCTAGATCATGGACTGTGCAGCCACCTCATGTAGTAACATCTTACAGATCCTCCCAGCTTTGGGCTATTTAAAGATGAAGACAGGGAAGCTCTTGGTTTAATAAAAATTACACTACTGCTTCTGGCATCTTCCCGGAACACCTAGGGGGAGTAAGGTAGGAAGCACCGGGCCTGTCCTCCTGCTGAGGGAGATGCTTTCAGCCAGATGAGTGAGAAGGTCCTGTCAATACAAATACATTTCCATTGAAGTCAGTTAATGTTATAGTATACCTCTCCTACCACCACCTCTGTCGTATGCTGACCTGTGGCCTTCTCAATGAAAGAACAGATGAAAGCAAAATTTGCAAAAACTTCTGATTTTTAGATCAGTGGCATAATCTATGGGTATTACACAGTATTTCTCTGATGGGTGAATATTTAGATTATTAAGTTAGTTTTAGTAAAGAATATTTTGGTGTATAATATTGTGTAGTTGTTGGTGTGTTCCTAAAAGGCTGGTATATAAAATATAAATTCCTTGCAAATAGGCTGCAAGAAGTGTGTGGGGTTTTTTGGGGTTTTTTTTGTTTGTTTGTTTTAGTTAGCATAGATATATGGCTCCACTGTCTTAATTCATGAATAGAGAGGTTTCTTATAATAATGTTTGAGTCAGGATATTATGTCTGCATCTGGTACAATGAATAACCACTAAGGAAACAATATGCAATGTATTAATTACTGTAAATGTGCCAGTAATAGGTTGTGAGACTCATTGATATTTGTTCCTAAATAAAATTGTTTTTAAAAAAAGTCTGCAAGATTTTGTGTGGGAGGTACAGGGTTGAACCCAGACCTAGAGCGTGTCCAGCACTCTCCCACTGATGTGCACCTCCACAGGGTTGCTTGGTGGTGTATTTTGTGAAATGAAATTACTTAGTATATGATATTGTTGTTATTTTACATTTTTGTGTCTGCTAGACAAAATAATCTCACTCTTGTATTTCCCGTACTCTAGGAGGTGGAGTTAGGAAGACTGCAAATATTGGCCCAGCCTGAGCAACTGAGAAACTTAAGCATTTAAAGGGGGCTGGGGATGTCACTCACTGTGAAAGCCTTGTTTTCAGTCCCCAGTATCATACACATGAAAATGCCTCTTTGCTACTCTAACTTGTATTTCTCTTCATGACTGAGGTTAAGGCTTTCTTTGTATATATCTCATAGGCTAAAAAAATAAGGCTTCAATATTACCTTGTTTAAAACTCAAAGCATAAAAATAAAAACAAAGTCTCTAACTCTAGGCTTGTGACCAGCACCCCCAACAGTCTCACAGCTTAATTTCTCCATTGTCATCAAGTACCTTTCTATTTCTAAGCTCAACAAACACATCATGATTAAGGAGCTGGCAGGCAAGAAAATTCACATTGATGCCAGTTGCACTATATACCACCTAAAGGTGATGCCGAGGCTGGTGTTAAAGCCTTGCACAGTACGTGGACCAAGTGCTGCAAAAGAGATTGAAATCCTGTGTCCAGCTGGGCGGCATAGCAGTGGCCTGCCTCCCAGAACTATGGGAGTCTGAGGCAGAAGGACTGCAAGACTGAGCACTGCCTAGGCAACCTAGAGAGACCTTGTCTCAATAAAGGAATGCAACATCTGGGAATGAGGAGATGTAGTAGTTGATACATCAGGTCAACTTGAGGACTGAGAAGCTTAGAAGCTTAACTAAGTGACTCAGCAGGAGACTATGTGAACACCCTGAGCTTGTGGAAGAGGAGGGCACAGAGATGGTGTGGGTGGGCTGCTGGTGTCCAATATAAGGGAGGAAAAGAAGCTCCCTTTTCTTCTCTTTTGCTCTTGCTGCTTTTGCTGTCCTCTGTCACTGTGAATTGCTGCCCCTCACCATGCCACCCTTCCTTGGAGCCAGCTAATTAAGGAGTGAAACCTCCAAAAATGGTGAGCTAAATAAACCTTTCCTTCATTTTGGTTGTTGGGTATTTTTGCCTCAGTAATGAGAGCAAAGTAACCAACACACAGGGGCATGGCTCAGGCATTATGACAGAACAAAGTAACTCCTCACTCCCAGCACAGCTACTGCTCAGGACAATGTTCCACCCCGTCCTCTATATGGGCCTCTATTACTTCTATTAATAAGAAATAAAAATACCTAACTGCTCGTCTTAAGAAGAAGCTGCTCAGACAGCCTACAAAAAGAGAAGACTTCAATGAACATTTGCTGCCCTAGGTTTTTGCTTCAAAGTGCTCCCACATGCCAATCATGCAAGCTATGGCCTCAGACTTTCACATGCACCCAGACACTGCGAGTGTTTATTATCACACAGCTCCCAAGATTCCATCCACAGTGTCCGGCTTGGTCCGGGGCAGAAACCTAGAATGAACCCACTTCTTGGGCAATGCTGCTGCTGATCTAGGAATCAGTGCTGGAGCAGCCCACAAAGCAGGAGGGTGGAGGTTCGTCCCCACAGGCACTCTGGGAGCTAGAACTTGACCTCCAGCTTACACCCATCAGACTCTGGCCTTGACTACTGCCCTATAAATAAATAACAGGGAATTAAAGAGCTGGACTGCCCCTAAAATTGTAATGGAACTCTATGTGAAAGGAACTCAAATTCTGTGTTTTCTTAAGCCCTGATAGAATCTGTAGGTTCTAAATTGACAGCCATAGGAAATATGCATCCGAGTAAGAGTGGAGAGAGGAGTGATGTACTCATTACTTACCTGAGTGCCAGGTACGGTGGGCATTCTCTCACAGAGCCACACCCAAAGTGGTCAAAATGTCAACTAAAAATCTCACAGGTCAGCAAGTCAAACAAAACGTCCTATTTGCTGAAGGAGAGCTGTAGCTATATAGCATCATTTCTCTTTCAAATAGACTTGTAACTTCAGTTCCTGTTTTCTCTCTGCATCATTGAATTCTTAGATGTGTTGTACAGAGAGAAGTGCCCCTTCATCTGGGAGTCAGTGAACCAGAAGCAATTATATGGGAACCAACAGAAAAGATGGACTTCAGCCAAGTAACTTCCTGAAGGGAGTCCCAGAACTCCATAGGACAAAGCCATGTTTTTCCTTTACCACAGTAGAGGGAGCCATTACCTTGACTCACCCTCCCAACATACTAGCAATGTTTTAGAATGAGGAGGGTAAACTAGGTACAGTGGTACAGGTATACAATCCCAATATGTAGGAGATTGAGGCAGGATTGCTGTGAGTTTGATGCCAATATGTGCTGCAGAGTAAGTTCAAAGAAAGTCTGAACTACATAGTGAAACCCTGTCTACACACACACACACACACACACACACACACACACACACACCAAAAGTTAAAGGCAAAATATTTGTTAGAGTTTGGTTTTAGTTTGATACATATGGGAATATTTCAGTTTCCTCGGATAAGACTTATGACCCAGCAAGGAAAAATTTTGAACTGAGCTCTAATTTTGGTTCATTTTGCAAGTAATAAAGGTAATGTATCTGAGTAGATAAGGTATATAGATTACTTACCAAAAATTACTTAATGCTTGGAAATACCTTCTTCTTTCAGATTTCTCTAGCCTGCTATTTTCAACTAATCTTCCTTGCATATCAGATGTATAATATTAGGAAAGAAAACTGGAATGGAATTAAATAAAGTTATTCTTGTCAGAGTCAAAATGCCTATTAACTACATCCTTTAAAACAAATTTGGCTAGGTGTGGTGGTGGTGCAAGACTGTAATCCCAGCACTGAGCGGCAGTGGGGACAACATTTCTATGAGTTCAAGTCCAGCCTGGGCTACAAACTGAGTTCAACACCAACCTGAAATTCTTAGTGAGACCTTGTCATAAAAAGTAAAAAAAAAAAAAACAAAGCAAGAAAGCAAGAAAGAAAGCAAGCAAGCAAGCAAGCAAGCAAGAAAGAAAGAAAGAAAGAAAGAAAGAAAGAAAGAAAGAAATGATCAAAGGCTTCACAAGCCGTTGACTTCAATTAAAGGATGCTTAAAATTATGTGGAGACAAATGAAAATGGATATACCTTATGGATATAGTAAAAGCAATTCTAAGAGGTTAAATTTATAACAATAAGTATTTGCATGCAAGAAATGAAATTAAAAATATGTCAGGGGCTGGGGAGATGGCTCAGTAGATTAAGATCTTACCTGGCAAGCATAAGGGCCTAAATTCAATCCTGGATTCTGGAAAAAAAAAGTACATCAAATAAATAAATAATAGCATACCTCCAAATAAGGATAAACTAAAAGTAATTAATAGAAGGAAGTATATAATAAATATCACAATAGAAATGAATGAAACAGAGACTAAGAAAGCATAAAAAAGATCAGTGAAATGAACACTTGGCTTCTGACAAGATAAACAAAATAAAGAGTTTTAGCTAGATTAACTGGTAGGGCCGGGAAGATGGCTCAGTGAAATAAGTGCTTCCCTGGCAAGTGCAAGGGACTGAGTTCAATCCCCGGTTCAAAAAAAAAAAAAAAATAGATTAACTGGTAAAAGAGATTAATCAAATAAGCATAATAAAAATGAAAAAAACATTGTAATTAATGCTGGGAATAATTTCACACCACTAAGTTGTATAAGCAAGAAGAAATGGATGAATTCCTCAATATGCACAGCCTACTAAGAGTAAATAATGAAGAAATATAACTACAAAACAAACCAATATTGATGAAGGGATTTGAATTACTAATAAAACTTCCCTGTGGAAGAAAAGTCCAGGAGCTAATGTCTTTGCGGCTCAATTTTACCACTCATTTAAAGAACAAATATCAATTCATCTCAAATGTTCCTAAAATGCTGAGAAAGAAATGCTTCCAAATTCATCTTAACAGGCCACACACATACCAAAGGCAGAAAAAGGCATAGTAAAAAAATCAGCAACCAGTATCCTTCACAAACAGATGAAAAAATACTCAACAAAATACAATCAATGTGATTTTAGTAGCACATTAAAGATGATTTTTTCACTCTAAGGAAGTAGAATGTATTCCAGGGTTTCAAGGACAGTTTAATATCTCAATAGATGCATGAAAGACATTTCAAAAAATTAATATCTCTTCATGTTAAAAACTCCAGACAAATTAAGTATGGAAGGAATAAGCTTCAACATAGCAAGCCCTATATGGAAAACCCACCACTCAACATCATAATAAATAGTAAAATATGAAAACTTTCCCTCTAAAATTAATGACGTGCACCACCTAGATAGAGCAAGTATTTAATAGAAATAAAAGTCATCCAAATGGGAACAGTGAAAGTTAAATGTTCCCTATTTGCAGATGTCATGATCTTATATACCTAAGGTGTTTTTCTTTTTTCTGTTTGAGACAGGGTCTCACTAGATAGTTCAGAATGGCCCTGAACTCACTATGTAGCCCAGACTGGCCTTGAACTTGCAGCAATCCTCCTGCTTTAGTCTCCCAAATGCTGAGATTATAGGCACACACCACCACGCCTTGCTCAGAAAATCTGAAGACTCCACAAAACAACTAATAAATAATTCAATGAAGTTGCACACGGTAGAACTTAACATATGAAATCCATAGTGTTCTATCTGTACGATAAGGCAGTAGGATTCCAAGTTCAGGTTCAGCCTGGGCAATTTAAAGGGACTCTGTCTCCAAAAAATATAAAAAGAAAAAATAATAAAAGGCCTGGGGATGTGGTTTAGTGAGAAGATCCTGAGTTAAATTCCCAGTACCACAGTAATTAGCTAACTAAAAAAAAAAAAAAAAAAAAAACAAATAAATATATACTATCCAAAGAGAGAAATCTTTCTTTGAAAATAATGCCATGTAGAATTGCTATTAAAAATAACATAAAATACAGTACTACTTAGGATAGGAAAGATCTACACACTGAAGTTGAAAACAATGATAAAGAAATTTAAAATCCCCAAATAGAAGATATCTCATACTTAGAAAAATTAATATTGGTTTAGAAAATAGATTAGAAAAGTTAATATTATAAAAATACTTATTATTTGGAGCAAGGTACAGATTCAGTAAATCTCAATGAACATCTAATAATATTTTTTCATTTAAGTCCTAAAATTCAAATGAAATTACAAAGGCTCTGAATATCCAAAGCTATCTGAACAACAGGCACAAATCTGGAAGCATCTTACTACCTGAATTAAAATGTACTACAGATACCAAAACAGGATAGCAAAGATGTAAAAATGGATGTAGAAACAAAGCGCATAGAGCACAAAGCCTGACAGTAAACTCACACATACTTGTGGTCCCAGTTGCCAAGAACACACAGTGGAGAAAAATACTCTCCTAAATAATTGGTATAGTGGCAATGCAGTTGTCCCATACAGAATGGAATTATATCTTTATGTTATACCATGGCAAAATTAATTGAAATATTTAAAACTAAGATCCGTGAGAAGAAAACACAGGACAAAAGCTCCATGAAATTGATGTTGGAAATGAAATTGTGGATGTATATTTCCAAGGGCACAGACCACAAAAGAAAAACTGACACATAGAATTATATCCAAATGAAATGTTGCTCCAAAGCAAACAACAGAGTAAAAAGACAACCTACAAAACGGGAGAAAATATTTGCAAACAATAAATATGACAAGGAGCTAATATGAATAATACATAAAGAACAAATAATTCAAACCAAGAAACAAATAATTCCACTTAAAAGTGAACTAAGGTATGGAGAGACATTACAAGACATACAAATGGCCAACAGGTACATGAAAACTTGTCTAGCATTCCTAGTCACTGGGAAATCCAAAACAAATCCACAAGTTATCATCTCATATCTATTAGAAGAATAATGTTATGAAAATAAATCCTCAGCTAGGGAGACAGCTCTGCAGCATAAGTGCCTGCCTGGCAAATGCTAGGTCCTAAATTCAATCCCTGACCAAAAAAAAAGAAAAAAAGAAAAAGAAAGAAAGAAAGAAAGAAAGAAAGAAAGAAAGAAAGAAAGAAAGAAAGAAAGAAAGAAGAAAGAAAGAAAGAAAGAAAGAAAGAAAGAAAGAAAGAAAGAAAGAAAGAAAGAAAGAAAGAAAGAAAGAAAAGAAAGCCTAAGTACAGGGGTGTATGTGGGAAAAAAGGAATCTGTTCATGTTTCTTGGAAATACTACCTATGCCAGCCATGATGGAAAACAGTAGAAAGGTTCTTCAGAAAGTAAAAAATCAGACTATTATATAATCCAGTAATCCCACAGCTCTGGGGATATATGCAAAAGAAAATGCCAAAATATGCACTCTCATGCTCAGTGCAGGATTACCTAATTGCTCTGGCTAATGTTTCCTGAACTATATTGAATAGGAGTGGTGACACTGGATGTCCTTGTTTGATTCCTGATTTTAAAATGAAAGCTTTCTGAGGTTTTTTTTTTTAAATTTGTTTTGTTATGGGGAATCAAACTCATGACCTTACGCTTGACAGACAGGAACTGTGCCACTGAGCTATCTCTCCAGCCCAGCATTGTTTTTTAGTATAATGTTGGCTGTTGGTTTGTCACTGACAGCTTTTATCAGATTGAGGTAGGCCATCTATTCTGATTTTCTGTAGTTTTTTTCTTTTATCATGAATGAGTGTTAGACTGTCAAAAGCTTTTTCTGCATCTAGTGAGATGATCATGTGCTTTTTATCTTGTTGACATGGTGTATTAAATTTATTGATTTGTGTATATTAAACTATCCTTGCATTGCTAGGATGAATCCCACTTGCTCACAATATATAATCTCCTTGATGATTTGCTATCATGTTTGATAGTCTCTTATTGAGTATTTTCACATCTGTTCATTAGAGAGATTGGCCTATCGTTCTCCTTTCTGTTTGGGTATTTCTCTGCTTTTGTTATCAAGTTTTGGTAATACTTGCCTTGAGAAATGAGTTAGCAAGTATTTGATCCCTTTCCATTTTATTAAAGAGTTTGAGGAGCATTTGCATTAAATCTTGTCTCTATTTCTTATCTCATTCAGAAGTGAATCCATTCAGGATTTGGACTTTCTTTTTGTTGTTTTTAATTGTTTTCAATTTCATTTACTGATATTGGGTCACTCAAAATTTTTATGTCTTCTTGATTCAGCTTCAGCAATTCAGACACGTTCCAAGAATCTGTCCATTCCTCTGTTCTCTTTCCTATATGAGTAAAGATTTTTGAAGTAGATATTGATGATCTTGTGAGTTCCCACAGGATCTATAGTGATTTCATCCTTTTCATTTCATAAATTTATTCTTTCCTTTTTAAAATATGTTTGGCTAGGTACTTATCATTTCATTTATTCCTTCAAAGAGCCAATTCTTTGAACCATGCTTCGTGTTGTTTCCTTAGCTCCTACTGCATTAATTGCTGCTCTGACTTTCAAACTTTACTCCCTTGTATTGACTTCAGGCTTGACTTGCTCTTCTTTTTCTAAAATCTTGAGGTGCAACATTAGGTTACTCATTTGTTCTTGCTCTGTTTTCCTGGTATGAAAATTCAACACTACTAATTTCTCTTAGGACTACTTCGATTGACTCCCATGGGTTCCAGTATGTTATATCTGTATTTTCATTTCACTTTAGATGTTGTTTAATTTCTTCTTTAATTTCATATTCGACCCATTGGCTGTGCAGAAGGGGGTTACTCAACTTTCATGTGTTTATGGAGTTTTTCTGGTTTCTTTTGCCATTAAATTCTAATTTTATTGCATTACACACAGATAATATGCATGACATAATTTGAATTCGTTTGCCCTTACTTAAACATGTTCTATGGGATAGTATGTGGTCTATTTTAAAGAACATCCAGTGTGCACCTGAAAAGAATGTATATTCTGATGTTGTTGGGTGAAACACTCTGTAAACATCTTCTAAGTGCATTTGTTCACAGGGTTGATTCAGTTCTGATATTTCTTTCCTGAACTTTTGTCCATTGACAATGTGTTATTAAATTACTTCATTACAACTGTGTTATTCCTTATTTGATTTTCTAAGTCTATCTCTGCAAATGAGTAACCTAATGTTGCACCTCAAGCTTTTAGAAAAAGAAGAGCAAGTCAAGCCTGAAGTCAATACAAGGGAGTAAATCGCCTTATATAGCTGGTTTCTCCCACATTTTATACATACATATGCATGATTTTCTATCTCTTCCTCTAAAAGTTTTCTACTAATAAGTATGGAGTGATCTTTATCTCTTTTGGTCATTCTTGGTGGAACATTCACATTTTCTGCAAACAGAATAGCTACCCCTGCTTTCTTCAGGGTTCCTATTGCATAGAGTATTATTTTCTATTATTTAGAACTTATTTTCCATAGAAAATAATACTTAGATTTTCATTCTATGAATTTCCTTCTGAGTTAAATGTGTTTCTTCTATATGGCATATTTTTAGATCTTGTTTTTGATCCATTCTGCCAATCTGTTTCTTCTTATAGGTGAATTGAGGCCATTTCTATTGCTGGTTATAAATTATATGTATTGGCTTATCCTTGTCATGTTCTTCTCCTGATGTTGGTTCCCTGCTTTTCCCTTATGTTTAACTGCTTACTCTACCTCGTAGTTTCTTTTTGTTGATGTTCTTGGAATTGTGATCATGTTTATCTCTAAAATATTTTTCCATACATTTGTAGCGTTGATATGGCAGTCATGGGATTCTTCAATTGTTCTTTGATATAGAAATATTTTATTTCTCTGCTTATTTTGAAAGATAATTTGCAGGATACATCAATCTGAGTTGGAAGTTGTTTTCTTTTATGATTTGAAATACTTCATTCCAAGCTCTTCTTGACTTGAGCGTTTGATGTGATTCTAATGGGCTTTCCTTTACAGGTGATCTGTTTATCTTCTCAAATAACTTTTAATATCCTATTTTTGTATTGCATTGCCCCTTGGGTCACATGGCAGTAGTGGTTCCACATGGCAGTAGTGGTTCCATGTGATGACATGTTCCTTGTCTTAGCAGGGTGCTCCTGGGACCTGATCCTCATGGTAGATAGATGAGTTGAGATGGAATATAACTTGGTGACTCCCATAGGTGACAGAAAGCTCTCTTAACAATGTCCCTTAGTTTAGCCTCCAGGGAAGAGGGACAGTACTGCAAAGTTGCCTTTCTCTAAAGAAGTGCCAGTCTCTGTACCAAGCCTGAGGCAGTAGTTAAGAGAATTCTATAATAAGCTCCCCCATGACCTGAGCACTGGAGAAAATGCCAGAGAAGTGTAAGCCTGCTGTCAATAGGTTGGATGATAACATGGCCTAAGGAACACTCATTTTACTTTGGCTTTTGTCCTAACAAAAGTTTCCTGAGGAATCTAGAGAATTTCTGGGTAGACACTGGCTCTAATAATTTCAGGACAGGAGTTCAGGCAATAGGGACACTGGAGATGAGGGTGCACTAAAGGTGGGCTAGGATCCTAATCAGCTTTTGGCTCCATAAATCTATAGAGAAACATCTGGCTAAAGTGTATGTGGGGCGGGTGTGGTCCCTCCTACTAGCTGATGAATAAAAGCCTAAGCTGTTAGCTGGACTCTTCATGGAGGATTTTCAGAGAACTTTGATAGAATAGCTGGCTGACAAGCAACAAGGGTGGTCACCTCTCACCTCACAGAAGAC
Source organism: Octodon degus (assembly GCF_000260255.1). Classification (NCBI taxonomy): domain Eukaryota; kingdom Metazoa; phylum Chordata; class Mammalia; order Rodentia; family Octodontidae; genus Octodon; species Octodon degus. The sequence continues at coordinate 524,247 of NW_004524978.1, read as the reverse complement.
CATAGGCTGGTTATGTTAGGTTTGTCCTCTGCAGCCAATCTGGTAGCTTTCAAATGTCCAGCAGAGTGCCCCATTTTTTAGAATATAAAATCATAGGGAAAAAGAGAGCAAGCCTGTGATCCAGCTGTTCCCCACACTTTCACCTCCATCTTGTACACCACAGATGTGATCAGTTTTTTCTGCAAGGACTGCCGTCCTGTGAGTGAAAGAAGAATGAAGTCAACAAAACAGCAGTAGGAGAACAGAATAGTTGTGCTTCACAGGAAGGAACAAAGAAAAGCACTCCGATTTTGAGGGTAGCTCCAAAGAAAGGAGGCCACAGAGGTGCCTGAATCTAGGGAATCTGTGAAGTTTTTGGCACATGAAAGGAGCAGATGGGCATGTGAAAAGGCAGATGTGCAGCTGCTGCTGCCTGCCTGGCTTCTTGTTGTCCACAGGTTTGATGAGTCCTCTGTCC
>NW_004524978.1:520182-522374 GCF_000260255.1 Octodon degus | reverse complement strand
GATCATGGGGTTTTTGACCCTTCTCTTCGTTTCATGGAAGACTTTTCACTCCATCAGAAGCCTGTTTACAGTGCAGAGAACAAAACACCTTGCTCCCCACCTCGCAGGATACATTAAGGAAAAACATCAACTTTTGGAAAAAGTCGGCCAGATTCAAAAGGAGAATGAAGGCTTGGAGGCTGCTCTCAAGGAGGCCCGCGTCCTTGAGAAAGAGGGAGCCAGGCAAGCCCAGGGTTGGGAGGCAGCCTACAAGGACATGGCCAGGTTTCGAGGGCGGATAACCTCCATCCTCACAGAGCTCAAAGAAGAGCAATCACAACATTGTAAAAAACAGCAACTGAGGATGAAAGTGATGTCTGGCAGGATCCGGTCCCTAATACAGGAATCAAAACTTCTCACGGCTGAAATAGCTGAAGTCAAGGTCGCCCTTTTGAACTTCAGCAAAGAGCAGCTCCAGAGAGAAGTGAAAGACACTGTGAGACAGAAGGCCCAACTCCAGGAAAGCCAGGGACAGCTTCTCCAGGAGGCTCGAAGGTGGAAGGAACAAGTGGGTACACTCACCTCCCAGAAAACAGCGCTGCACGATGCCTGGGTTGGAGCAGGGCAACTGCTTCAGGGGAAAGGACAGCACAGGGAGGCTCTGTCTGGGCACCTGCTCCTCCCCACAAAAGGTGGGGCTTCAGGGCCCCCAGGGGACCGCACACCACCTGAGGACTACCAGCAAGAAGTGAGGAGGCAGCCCCAAAGTTGTCCCGGCTTTGCTGATGGGCCAGAAGGACCCTCGGAGAGACTGGTTTTCAGCACTCAGGTCAATGCGTCCTTCCAGACCCTGGAAGAGCAAAGAGGCCGACTTCACGCTCAGCTCTTGGGAGCACAGCAAACCAACGAAGAACTGGCAGAGTCTGTGCGACATCTCCAGACTCAGCGAGCGTCTCTGCAGTCGGACAACACAGAGCTGCGAAGAGAGCGCCAGAAGCTTCAGCTGAAGTTCACAGTGAAGACCGAAGTTCACCAACAAACAATCCTGAGCTGCTACAGGAAACTGAGCCTGGCAGCGAAGACCCGAGCGCAACAGGAGCCGAAACTGGAGGAGGTGGGCCGCGTCGCCGAAGAGCTGGAGACCTACAGAAAGCGAGTCCAAGACATGGAAGAGGAATGGGAGAGGACTCTTCGTTTCTACCAGAGGCAGGTGACCTCCATGCAGAGAGAAGCCTGTGAGAACTGGGACAAAGCTGTCATCGCTGAAAGACGCCTGCAGGATTTAAGAAGAGAAAATGCTCGCACCAGACAAATCCTCTGTGCAGCAGAGCTGAAAGATTCACTGGTAGGCAAACATCCTGCCACTCTCAGTGTCACAAAGAGCACCTCTGGCCCAGAGCGTTCCCCACGAGGTCCTTCCCCTAGGCGTCGGCCTAGACCCACATCTAAAAGATCTGTGTGCCCTCTCCCAACGCTGTGGGAGGAGCCACTGGGAGGCCAAGTGTCCTCTCCAACGGGCCCAGGAAACTCTCAGTTGGACCTCACCCAGCTCAGCCTGCTCCAAGCCCACCCCAGTGCGAGGGCTTGATTCCTCCAGACCTCCCTCCAGCTGGAGCTGCATCATTTGCAATGCCTCTAACAGGACAGATCGCCTCATCCTCCCCTGCTTCCTCCAAGAAACAGGGACGAAGGTACTGCACATCTTGGCCAACCCTGGTGTCTCCCCCAAGTGGCACCATGGCCAGCTTTCACCATCAGAAAGACCTAATCCCTGTGCCTTATTCTTCTGACTCTCCTACCCATACTGGGGTTTCCCAGTCACCTCATGGCCACTGAATGGAGTGGCCCATTTGGGATACATTCTGACTTCCAAAGAGCCTGCTACCCAACACACAGCCCTCCACACAACAGGAATCAGGCCCCAGCCTTGCTCACCCTCCATTAGTTATTCTAAACTCTCCCTCCCTTTCTGCCCTTTTGCCCTTTCTTAGAAATTTTAGTTCATAAATAAAAAAAATTAAATATGACAAACTGTACATGCTCACATCCTAAACCGCTATCAACTAGGAGCGACTAAAAAAGAAACAAAGTGTACCTTATGCAGTGCTTAGAGCCTTGGGGGCACTGCCCTTCTGCCTCCTGCAGGCAAGAAGAGTCCCAAGAGCCACCAATCTGACTGTGTGGTGGTCTCCCTCACAGTGTGCTCTTTGTCA
>NW_004524978.1:493285-509468 GCF_000260255.1 Octodon degus | reverse complement strand
TGAACTCAGGCCCTTGCGCTTGCCAGGCAAGTGTTTATGCCACTGAGCCATCTCCAGGCCCCTAGATAATATATGTTTACATACCTGATATACAGTAGATATTTAATACAGTGTGGCCATTATTACTAGAGTTTCAGGATTTTTCCCCATATTATATGGATCACTTTCTCATCAAAGAAGCTTTAAAATAACTAATTCTATTCAGCAAGTATGGAGAAGTTTAACTCATAGAGCAGCCTTATTTTTCTAAATCCTGGAAACATATCAGGCATTGCAAGTATAATAGGAGACAATATTTTCATAAACATACAAATATAAACATATCTTATTTTTTTAATTTGATTAAAATATTGGACATGAATGGGGAAAATAAATCTACCTGGCTATCCACTGTACAGTAGTACATTATCATATCTGTTTTTGTTTTTAAGGGAAACAGAACTCAGGACCTCATGCTTGCCAGAAAGGCACTTGTGCCACTGAGCTATACACCTTGCCCTGTCATGTCTTTTTTGATGTATATTTTACACTCAGCAAAACTCCCTAAGTTTTAATGTAGAGGTCTCTAAGATTTGAAAAATATATATACGCATGTGTTTGTCACTCAAATAAAAATATAAGACATTTTCATCATTTCTGAATTCTCTTTTGTACTACTTTCCAGGTAATTCTCCCAACCAAGAGGCAACTACTGTTTGAAATGAATTTGACTTTCCTAATTTTGAAGCTCCCATATGCAATGCACTCTTTTGTGTCCAGCTTTTATTCTTAACGTAATATTTTTGAGATTTCACCATAGTTTTGTGTGTATGAATAGTTTTTATTTTTCTATTACTGAATAGTATGTATTCTATACTTGTTCATTTTATCTCTCTTCATGCCTTTTACATGCCTTTCCACTGATAAATACTTGGGTTGGGTCAAGTTTGGAAATATTATGAATAAATACCTTGTAATCACTCATGTAAAAGTTCTTTTGAGGACATTTTAGAAATTTTCTTTTTGACACAGAAATTGAATTGCTGATTCACATGGTAGAAGTAGATTTTAGTAAGTCATGAAAATTATTCTGTTTCATGATAAGGGCCAAGCAAGCCTGGTTCAGGGATTAAAAGGTACAATCAGTTCACCATCCTCCTGGACTATGCGAGACCATTCATATTTCCGCTAACCTTGCTTTGACTCTTTTTACCAATAGTCACCACTTTTGTTTCTGTATTTGTTATAAATTTCCAAACTTTTGTTTTAAACATTGAGTAGACATTTACCACTTATTGAAGCATAATTTGATCTTTTAAGTCATTCCTTCAAAAGGGTTTGGTGAAAGTGTTTTGAAGAATTGTGGCACCGTCATTGTAATCACAGTTTTCAACATTCATCACCTTGTAAGGAGACCACTCTTACATTAGAAGTCACTCCCGAGTTTTTTTTTTTAACTTTTCTTTCAGCCTCCCCCGACACAGGCAACCACTAACCTATTTCCTGTCTCTATTGATTTATGTGTCCTTTATATGCCATATAAATAGAACCATCTAGTACGTTAAGTATGTTTACCACCATGAATGGCTTCTTTCATTCTTCATAATGTGTTCAAGCTTCCTTCTAGTTACTGCACCTGTCAGGATTTCCTGCCTGTTTAATTTCAATGATACTAATTATTCCAATCCATGGCCATGAGATGTCTTTCCATTTTTGTTACTTTTTTCCCTGTTAGTGTTTTGTAATCTCATTATGGAGGTGGTTCGCTTCCTCCATTCAGTGTATTTCTGGAATTAGTTTGCTTTGTTTTTCTAGATGTTGAGAATGAGACCAATTTCTTGATTATTGTCTTAACAACTCTGTCAGTGGCATATAAAAAAGCTTCTAATTTTTGTGTCAACTTTGTTGCAGATCTTGTAAAATTTATTACTTTCTGTAGGTTTTAATGTTATTTTGTTGTTGTTGTTGTTGTTGTTGGAACTAGGGATTGAACTCAGGCCCTTGTGTTTGCCAGGGAAGAATTTATTCTACTGAACCATCTTCCCGGCCCTTTAATCTTATCTTGATGGTATCTGCTAACAAATATTTTTACCTGCCTTATTCATACTTGTTTTTTTCTTTCTCTTGCTTAATTGCTATTTAAAGCCTTTCTTATTCAATTTAATAATAGCAGTCAGTGTTACTGTCTCTCTCTGATATTAGAAGAAAAAATTTTAGCCTTTTCATTTTTGATGTGATGTCTCCTTTTGTTTGCTGTGTATAACCTTCATTGTGTTGAGGTATATTACTTCTATGCCTAATATTTTTAGGACTTTTGGGGGGATTCTAGAAATAGAACTCAGGGCCTTGTGCTTGCCTGGCAGGCACTGTGCCACTAAGTTACATCCGCAGGTTTTTAAATCCCCATGATTTTTGCAATAGATGTGTGCAGAATTTTATGTGATACTTTTTTCTGTATCTATTTAAATAATAGTGAATATTTTGACCTTCATTCTTTTTATGTGATATACTAAGTTTATGGATTTGTTTATGCTGAATTAGTCTTCAATCTTAGAATAATCCTATTTAATTATAGCATTTGGGTATAATTAAACTTTGCATGTCTGGTGGATTAGATTTTTAGTACTAGTATTGTTAGAATTTTTAAATCTATGTTTTTCAGAGGTATAGTCTTTAGTGTTGTTTTTGTTGTATCTTTGTTTGGATTTTATACAGGGTAATGCTGACCTTGGAGTTTGGAGGGGTTATTTGCATTTAAGTTCTTCGGAATAATTTGAGATGAATTGACATAAGTTCTTTAAATGTTTGGTAAAAGTTGGCAATGAAGTTGTCTAAGCATGCTTTTTTGGATGAGAGGCTTTTTGTTACTTATTCAATCTCACTGTTGTTTATTGATCCTCTTAGGTTTTCTGCATCTTCATGGTTCAGTTTTAATAAGTTACATGTGTCCAGAAATAAATTCATTTCTTCTAAGGTTCTCCATTTGTTGACAGATAGTTATTCATAATAATTCCTAATAAACCCTTGTGTTTCTGTGGTGTCAGTTGTGATGTCTTCTTTTTCATCTTTGAGTCCTCTTGTTTATTCTTAGTTATTAAAAAAAAAGTCTCGTCAATTCAGTTTATCTTTTTAAAAGTCCAGCTCCTCCATTTGTTGATTTTTTTATATTGTCTTTCTTTATTCTGCTATGATATTTCTAATTTGTTTGCTGTACTAATTTTGAGCTCAGTTCATTTTGCTCCAGAATTGGCCACATTTTTCTTTTCTAGTTTCTCAGGATGCACAATAGATTGTATTTTTTATACCTTCATTTTTATTTTTTATTTTTAATTTTTTTTTGTATTTTGGGGAAGGGTCTACAGGGTGTTCAGAGTCTCACTACTTGATCGGACTCGTAGTGACCTCCTGTTTACAGCCTCCCAAGAGCTGGGATTAGAGGCGCGCCACGATGCCCGGTCTCAATTGCCGTCTCAGAGCGCCGCAGGTGCAGGGCCAACACAGCAGACCTGGAGATCGAACCCCCGGCCCCTGCACCTGCTTCCAGGGGCTTTATCTGCTGAGCTATTTGTCCGGCCCTGATATCTTCAATTTTTGATGCTGGAATTGATTACCACAAATTTCTCTTGGCTGTACTTCTGCTGTATTCTAAAAGATTTGCTATGCATTTCTTTGTTTCAAGGCATTTTTATATTACTTTTATTTTAATTTGTTTCTTGAACTTAAAGATCTCAGTTGTCTTTATTGATCCATTAATCATTCAAAAGAACATTGGCTAGTAAGTATGTATATAATTTCTCAAATTCCTCTTGTTGGTTTCCAGTTTTACTTCACAACAATCAAAGAAGATATATGCAATGAGTTTCCTTTGTTTGGACTCTATTGTGTCTTATCACACAGACCATGCAATGTGCCAATAAGAAGGCGTATCCTTTGGCTGTTTGATGGAATGTTCTGCAAACATTTTTAGGCTCAGTTTGTCTATTGATTGTTTTTGTTGCTTATTTCTTTCTGTATTAATATTTTGGTCTGCATGATCTGTCCATTAAAAAAAAAACTGGGTTTATAAAGTCCCCAATTCTTATTACCTTAGAGTCTATCCTTTCAAAGCTACTAAAATTTGTTTTAGATATTTGGGTGCTCCAGCATTAGCTGCATATATATTTATGATTATTATTTTCTATTGTTGAACTCATCCTTGTATTGTTCTAAAATTATCTTGTCTCTTTTATACTTTTTAAAATGTATTTGGTACAGTCTCACTGAGCAGCTAGGACTCATAGTGATCCTCCTTTTTGCAGTCTTTCCAGCACTGGGATAACAGGTGTGTGAAACCCTGCCCTCTCTCACTGGTCGACTTAGTGTGTCTAGGGGTGGGGCATGTGGTGCCAGGGGTCAAATTCCCATCCCTGCTCTTGCCTAAGCAGGTGCTTAGGCCCCTGAGCTATCTCACTGGCCCTCTTTTACATATTTTAAACTAAATCTTACTTGATTTGATTTTACTTTTTCTCAATTTTTTATTAGTATATATTTGTGACATTCATGATTCATTGGTCTTTTATATCAATTTCACTCTCAGTTTCATTTATTTCTACTCTGATCTTTATAATTTCTTTCTTTCCATTAGTTTCAGATTTGGACTTTTTATAGACTTTCTAAAACCTTGAGGTGTATTGTTAGATTATCTGTCTGGATTGTTCTATTTATTTTTGTGTACTTACATCTACAACCTTCTTCCTCTACACACCTTTCACTGCATCCCCTAGCTATGGTGCTGTGGTTCCACTGCCTTCCATTTAACAACTTTTAATTTTTTCCCTATTTTCTACAATCTAATGACTATTCGATAATATGTTACTTAATTTTCATTTGTTTTCACAGTTTCTGTTATTTCTTTTGCTGCTGATTTTTAGCCTCATTCTGCTATGGTCCAATTGTGTACAGGTGATTATTTTAATTCATTTTTTATTTATGTAAGCAGATTTTATGGTGTAAAATATGGACTATTTTGGAAAATGTTCCATGTGCTGTTAAGAAACATGTGTATCTTGTTGTGGATGTGTGAAATGATTTGTAGATATGTGTTCAGTGGTGACCCTCTCTGGGTCTACCTTTTTGTTCGGAGACAGGGCTTCTTCTTCCCCTGGGGCTGGAATTAGAGAGAGTTTTGTTCTTTTGCCTGTGTTGTCTTCAATTCCTCCATTTTCTCTCTAGTTAATAGTTCTTTCTCTATTTGCAGAGATCTATTTCTTTTTCTCTTCATTAAGTTTCTCTTTCCTGGATTTTTCAGTTCTAAGATCCAAAGAGGCTGCACTTTGCTGCTGATTTTTTACTTTTGCTTGTTTTTTGTTTCTATTTGCATCCTCTGTCTTTTCCAATTCCTTCACTTGCATTCTGTGTGCATATTTATTTGTGAAGTGAGTTTTTTTGTGGGAAGACTATCAATGGATCTTGTTTTTAATCCATTCAGAAAATGCCTATGTTTTGACTAGGGAATTTAATGTTTATTATATGCAAGATATTATTGATAAGTAAAGCTGTTGCAGGCAGCTGAGTTAGATAGAAATATTATAGGCAGTCAGACAGGGCCAAACCCTCAAAGGAGACAGCACAAAAGACAAGATACCTTACAACTATGAGAAGGAAAGATGCTCCTGCTGTGAGCCAGACCTCCCTAAAGATTAGTATCCTGGATTGATCTTTACCCTGAGGAAGCCAGAAAGAATCCTTATCTGATAGCTACCAGATGAGGTTCTGTTTTACATTCATGCCTGCTTGCTACATGACTCTCTTCCCCATTTGGTCCCAGACATAATCGATTTTACCTGAGCAAAGGTGCTTATAATCTCATTGGTTGGCCATAGTTTTGTCCCACCCCACATCCACCTAAGCGAGGTCCCCCTTTCTTCACCTTAGCCCCACATGGTTTTACACTATAAAAGTCCCTGGAAGAGAGAGCTTCCTGGGGAACAACCCGCTCAGGTCCCCTTCTGTCCCTCTCTCGGACAGGAGCTTTCTTTCCCTCAATAAATATATTCTGCTCATAACCTCCATTTGCTCCAAAAATTAATTTTTCATTTTTAGAGAACATGAACTTGTGCAGGTTGGGTCGGGAGATCATTTTTCCCTATATCATTGGGAGGTTCCCTGTATCATTTGGAGGTTCCCTGTATCATTTGGAGGTCACCCACCCGAGATCTGTTTTTCTCCCTGTATCAAACTCACATTCTTATTCATTTTTCCTGGTTATTGTTCTTATATTGTGTTTATTCTCCTGTTGTTCACCTTTGTGGTGTGATGACGTTCAATATTATTAAGTTTTTATTCGTTTCTCTTTCACTTTATGTATCTGCTATACTACTGAGTTTTGTGTTTTTATGGGTTTACATGGTGATAGTTATCATCATTTAACTTGTTTTTAGTAGCTTTGACTTTTTAAAAATTGTTTTACTTTTTATTTTACAAAAAAATAAACCAAATTTTGAGTACAAGACATAAAACAAACATATATATATAGTGTGAGAGAGAGAGACAGAGAGAGAGACAGAAAGAGTCAGAGAGACAGAGAGAGACAGAGCAAGTAAAACAGAAAAATAGAAGATATATAACAAATAGGAAAATTTCAAATAATTCCCCAAATTATATATTCCATTGTTTCAAAATATTTTAATGTTTATGCTAATTTATTTCATTTATACTGATAGCTTATCTTAGTTCATTGGAAAGAAACTTTGCTATAAAATGTTTATTTCTATTTTGTAAGAACATTTTTGGTTTATATCCTGTACTGAGTAACACTTTGAAGATAATGTCATTGAGTTTTTCATGTAGCATTTTATCAAGGTTGATCTGGTGAAGATGAATTACAACATTTGCTTGTTGTAGAAAAGCTATGATTCTTCACTTCTAAGATGCAGGAGAATGCTCAAGATAATTTTATTTGCCTGTGAAGAAAAGAGAATGAGAGTTAGAAAGCTGGAAATATCTATATTTAAGATAGAGAGAGGAAAAAAAAGCAATGAAGAAAGAGCAGGAAGATGGTAATATTCTAAATTTATTTGGTTTTGCTTCATTTAGTGAATACCTTTAGTGATCCAAGCTTGGATCCCAAGTCAGAATCTGAGAGGAAAGCGTGAATTCCACACTTATTTTAGAATGAAGATTTCAGAGCAGCAATGAGACATCAGGGAAGTAAACAAGGGGGTATTACTCAGGTGGCCTCCAGCGCTGCTAACTGATGCTGAAACTTTCTATGAATCCTATTAATGTTTCTCTGGACTGTTCAGTCTGAGGATTATAGGGGAAAACTGTTATTTGCAGAATTCTGCCTTCCATTGCCTGAAAGTAGCCCCAGAGGCACACATAATTCTGGGGTGGGCATGCTTGAATGAGAAAGCAATCAAGCTTTCACCTAGGAAAGCTGTACATTAGAAAGGGCTTGGGGCAGACACCAAGAAATGGTACCCTTGACCAAAGAAGTTATTGCACATTAGATCTACATGAGGTTGGTTGCTTGAATGGAGCTGATCACCCTAACACAGCACCTAGAATAAAAAGAACTGAAGAAGATAAAAAGTGGCAGAGAGAATAGTACCTAAGAGTTCTTGGATTGTCTAGGTCACCCATTTTCTTTTACCTCAGTAGGAACTGACTTGGTATAAAAAAGTCCCAGTTCACCAAGTGTGTGACACTAGCCAGTGTGGGATTAACAGAGGACAGCTGAGGGTGACTGATGGAATCATGGCTGGAGTGGAGAGGAAACCTAAAAGGGCTGAAAGGCAGGAAGTGGGTCAAAGAGCTTTGTGATAAAAATTCTGACTTTGTATGTTCAATTCCATGACAAGCAAGATAAGACTGACCATACCCTTGTGTAACTTGCATCCTAGTGGGGTAGAGGGAGCCAGGACATAAAGCAATTGCAATAAGTGCTCAGATAAAGAGGACAGCTTAACATTTTGAAGGCCTTGAAAATGCTTTAAGGAAAACAGAAAGCTGGCACTACAAAGAAAGCTGGAACAGCATTCTATCATAACTGTTTTCTTTTTTATGAGCACTAGAGTATAACTGGTTGGGTTAGAGTAAAGACCATTTTCCTCACTTTCTACTTCCTTCATCTTCTTTGTGTTTTCCACACGCTTGGGCAAGTGGGAAAGCTTTCATCGTTTCTTGAGTCAACATTTCAATTACGAGCCCAGCAGAGGACTCTTGAAAAGATTCATTTGAAACCCCAAGTTAAAGTTAGGAATTGTATGAGTGGCTCTGAACACGTTGGCTTCTAATGTACTTTCCTTCTAATTAATGAGGGAAAAGGGAGTGAAGCAAGCATGATAACAAAAGGAAGTGTGTTCATCTCATGTAACTGATATTTTCCATTCATTCAGCATCTCCAGAGAAACTGTGAGTTGGGACAAAATTCTCTGCATTTCTCTTCTAAGGAAGGCTAGTCTCAGCATGTTTTCTCATTTATGTCTTGGTGCCTTTAGAATTCTGGATTCCTAAACCAGCGAAGCAATATTTCCTTTAAATTGCTTTATCTTTATCTTATTTGTAATCATTTGAATCACAGGCAGAACCACACAGAATCTGGTTTAGCTCACTTGATGACCCTTACTAAAAAGCATATTTAATTATAACTCCCCACTTTGATTATAGTACTTTACTAATCTAAACTTCCACCTAATGAATTAGTGTAGCTTGTAACATCAGGAAAATCATGAGCCCTTTGTCACCCTTTTAATTGTAGCATATATTTTGCACATCTCTGTCATCCATCTCTCAGGACATGCTCCTTTGTGTAAAGTGTCATGGCATTGCACTCCTTCTTTTGCCTCAACCCTGTCTTCTGGTAGCATAATGAGTGCCTTCTGGTGACAGCAGCCCTTTCTCGGTCACACTGGCGAGAATGAAGAGCTGTGCTACAAGGTATTTTGCTAAACGCAGGCGCAGGAGCAAATGCGCCATTTATAAAATGCCAGTGTGACATGTGGCATTTGTGGAACACTGAAAGACCTTTGTGTCTAACAAGCTAACATAAAAGCATAAAAGGTTTTTAGAATGGAGATAATGCTGATACTAAAAGCGAAAAAATACAAGATATATCATGCACGTAGAGTGATTTCCCAAAATTTGTTACAAGTTTAAAATGTTAATGGGCTTTTTATCATTGGCTTTGGATTGTTAACCAAAAATGACAGTGACTGCAAATTCTATAAAGATAAAGACTATCTGAGATTTTTAAAAATTTTAGTGTCTGAGGTTTTATGCTACTATGATTCAATAACACAATTTATGGTGTCTTGCAAACAAAAATATGTGATTTATTTGCTTCCACACTTCATTTCTTACTGATATCTGTTTAAGCTTTTATCATTTCTTGAATCAGCATTTCAATTGTGAGTCCAGCAGAGGACTCTAGAAAAGATTTGCTTGAAGCCCCAAGTTAAAGATATGTAATGTATTTTAGCTTAGTCTAATTACAAAAATGTAGCCTGCATAATATCTTCATAATAAAAGTTTATACTTCAGGGATTGCATGTATATGAGGTAGTTAATTTGTATGCCATGAAGAAATACTCAGAATTCGCAATTCTGTGGGCAAGCTAGGAAAAACTTTGGCTGTTGTAATCGATAAACACAGGTCTTGCCAAATGCAAATTTGCTTACTAACTAAAGCATTCTGTGGTGTGTTTGTAACCCTGTCCCATTTGATGGTGCTCAATGACTGAAGTCAAGGGTTTTAGGGCTTGTTGGTTAAGATCTCAGGCCCAAGAGCCAGACGATGTCAGTTCAAACCCTGTGCTTGTCTCTTACTAGTTGTATGAATGTGACCAATTCACTTTTTGACCTTTTTGTGACTCAGTGTTTTTACTCTTCCTCAAAATATGTTTAGTGATGGTATCAACCTTCAAAGTATATACTGACATTTTAATTTAATACATGCGTGTGTGTGTGTGTGTGTGTATGTGTGTGTGTGCATGAGGAGCACTTAAAACAATTTCAATTCTCAAATACTAGCTGTTGTTAATATCATCTTCACCTATTATTACTACAACGATTGTTTTAATCATATGGCAGTACTTGAAATAAACAGGTCTTTTTCTTTTAATCTTTTATTTATTGATTTGGTACAGGGTCTTCCTACATGGCTCAGACTCATAGTTATTCTCCTGTCTTACCCTCCCCAGCACTGATATTACAAGAGTGTGTCACTACACCTGGTTTTGGTGGCTGGCTCAGCGTGGGGCCAGCATGGTATGTGGTACCTGGGATTGAACCTGGGTCCTTGTGTTTGCAAGGCAGGAACTTAGACAGCTGAGCTATCTCCCTAGCCCCAAAATTACTACTTAACTTTTTAAAATTAATTAATTTATTTATTTATTTGGTGCAAAGTCTCACTATGAAGCTCATATTCTTAGCAATCCACCTGTCTTAGCCTCCCCAGCACTGGGATTATAGATGTGCACCACCACATCCAGTTTCAGTGGCATGTGGTACTGGGGACTGAACCTGGGTCCTTGCACTTGCCAGGCAGGTGCTTAGACCACTGAGCTCTCTCTCTGGCCCATTAAACAGGTCTTTCTCACATCCTAGTGTTTCTTTCTACTATGTCAGCACTGCTATTTGCATCACCGAGGAAAAAAAAAGAGAAGTGAGAAAAGAAAGGGAGACTGAGAACTGTGAAGCTAACATCTCTATGTCATGTATATCAAATTCTTCTGCTGACCCTTTCTACCGAGAATGTTGTCCTGTATCTCTGTGTCGGTCCTCTCAGTTGATGAATGGGGCCTCACCTGAGTACTGGTTTGATTATTTCCCTAATATATTGCTGCCTTACTAACAAGGAGGCAGGAAGCAGAGAACTCCAGGACATGCCAAGCACTGTATTCCGTGGGTCTGGACAAGTGTGCTGATCATCCTCATAATCACATCAAGTGACTGGGGCCTTCTATGTTGGGGCAGATATATTTGAATATATTTCCATTCTTCAAAGTTTCCCTTTTCTTTTAGTCTATTTAGAAATATAAAGAAAATTCATTATTATGTTTATACAGCATTCACCTACTGAATTGACCCATCTTTGTAAATGAGAGGTTCAGGCCTCAGGGAAGAAATAAAATATATGGAAATGAGATGAGATTGAATCAAAAACTAAACACTCCAAACTAGAAATCACAAATGGATATGCTTAAGCCCAGAAGGTCTGAGACCAGTGCTTCACCAGGAGCAGTACATTTTTATGGATTAATCATGAATTTCCTTCTGGATATGCTGAACCTAATGGAACCAGATGACTATTGTAGTTTATGCCTAGATGTCCCCCTAAAGCCTCAAGCCATTGTAGATGGGGCTTTTGAAAGGTGATTTGATTGTGAGTCAGACAGCTGAGCTGCTGTTAGGATGTGGGTCTGGTTAGAAGAGGTGGTCACTGTGGGCATAATCCAGAAGGTCTATTTCCCTCTCTACCTCCTCCTTTGCCTCTCCCTCTGCCCCTCCAATGCCTGGTGTCATGAGCTAGGCAATGTCTTACTTGAATGCCCCCCTGCCATGCTGTTTTCTCTGGAGAGCTGCTGACCAGGGGCTGAGATGTGGGCCAAAATGAAGCTCTCCTCCTTTTTTGACTGTGAATATTGTATCACAGTAATGAAGAAAGTGACCGAGTCAAGTACTTAACTTTCCTTTACATGTTCACACACTGGAATACAAAAAGAACCTGTGCTCCACTTCTCACTGCTCCTGAATGTGCCAAGCTATTTCCTCTGCCTGGAGTTCTCCTCTCCCAGCAAGGTTCTAAGTGCTTCTGGAAGTGTGCTTAGATCTTACCTCCTCTTGGTCATTCCCCTGCAAACTGATTTATCTTACAGTACATTTCTTTTACACTGTTGAGCTACCACATTATCTATTTCATTATAGTGTAATTTTCTATCACACGCATGTCCCACTCACAATATTATGCCTCAGTGGCAGAGACTATTTTTGGTCATCAGTTGACACCACTGTTAGCCCAATGCCTGGCATGCAACATGGAGGCTTATTAAATGTTTGAGGAATTAACCAATAAATGTAGACTATTTTCTTTACTAATTATTGATAATCATTAAAAAATTGAAAATTAATTTATGAGCCTGAGATTCACACATGTGAATTACCATTATTATATATTATTCATTTCACTGTTAGATAGTAACTCATAACCTACTTATACCAAAGTCTATTCTGTTAAATGATATTTGCATTACTTGAAGTTTTTTTAAAGCTTAAGGCTAGTGAAAGCTAGTCAAAATAGTGATGGTGGTGCATATGTTTTTGAAAATTGTCTTCAGGTATATAACTAGGAAGAAATTACTGCATTAGGAAGCATCTTTACACTTAGTGAATAATGTCAAATTATTTTCAAAGTTCTATAAGTTTTTACTTCTACTCTTACTCTGTATTACTTAGAGCAATATATTATAATATATATTATAATTACTCTAGAGTAATATGTATTACTCTATACATGACTCAAATTATAGATACATGTCAGAAATTCTGCCTATTCCATATCATAATTTTAATTTTTTTTTGTAGGAACTAGAGATTGAACTCAGGCTCTTGCGCTTGCCAGGGAGGTGCTTATTCCACTGAGCATCTCCCTTGCCCCTTCATCATTTTAACTTTGATAAACCTTTTTGTTTTTGTCATATCTTCTTGGTTCCTGCAACTGCTCCCAAAATGACTTTGAATATACTGTGGCTGTACAAGTTGTTTATATGTAGAGTTCATATATGTCCAAATATACAAAGGATTGAAATGATTAACATCTGAAGATAGATTGATTAATTTAAAAAAATGTTAAGCTATGCTATTAGATGAATAAATTTTAGTTTGTTATTTTTTACTTTTGTTGTTTCTGAAAATCATGCTACTATAGTTTAGGTCCTTGCTTTTTTGCATTAAACCTTTTTAATTCTCTGCTCCTCCTTCAATTTGTTTTTAGAAAAACACTGAAATCTTCATAGGGCAGGGGATTCAGAACTGAGAAATAACTCATGGAACAATGAAAGAAAAATCAATCAAGGGGAGCAAAGAATTAAGTATGAGAAACTGGAAACTGACAAGATCTAGTGGTAATCAGAAGTTCGTATGATGAGTAAATAAAATGTTATTGGATTATCATTAAAAATATACAATTTATGTCAAAATCTTACTTATAAACTTTGCAGTTTCCCAGAAAAAAAAATTTGTGAAAATTAATTAATTTGGTCATGCATCCCACATATAGTAAGTATTTCATCAAGCTTTATTAGCTGAGGAAAAGGCAAGATGACTGAGAATTAATTATCAGGGGTTTTTTTGTCAATCACATGCTAAGCAAAGATTATCAGAACAGAAGAAATAATAGGATTTGTATATAGCATATCAAATAGAATGAGACATACCCAACTTCAGCAATAACAGAAATGATATAAAGATAAATGTACAATTATCAATTTTGTGTACTCAGATGGCAGTTTAAAAAAATGGCTTTACTTTTACTTCCAAGGGGCTTTTCCCATAAAACTTAGATGTAACTAATTGGCCTGCTCATTTAAGAAGAGAAAGAAATAATTCTAAATACAGCTAACCTTTCCTCCGTGGGGTCAAGGACCACATTATGAACAAGAAAGTATGTCTTTATCTCCAAGTGAACTTAGGATAGCTCTCAGTCTTTGTACCCATATCCCAATGTAAAGAATTGTTGAAATGTTTAACAATTCAAACAGAGTAATTCCAATGCCCAGAGGTGTTTCCTGTGGATTCCCCAGGATGGCCTTACATCTTTGGCCTCAGGGCACCAGGCTGCCATCATAAGGTCCGTTTCCTCGTTTCCTCGATCCTGGGAGGTGAAGCAGGACTCAGATCACTTGCTTCCAGGTGACGAAAAAAGTGAATTCAGGAGAGAATTCAGTGGGTGAGACACACTGCTCTACTACCTTCACTGTAAAAGTATTCTCTTGGAGGTGATTTTGTACAAGACATCACGCTGATGCACAGGACATTCTATAAATGTAAGTGTTGGTGGGGATATTATGAACAAGGGGGAGAAGGCTGGGTAGAATATGCCTATCTGTGAGGAAAAATAAATGAGTTCCCTCTTCCATGCCATCCATCCATCAAAACATCCCTGAGTGAACTTCCTGATCAGTCTAGGAATAGTTCCACATCAGAGACTGAATGTTCATCTCTGATATTGGCAGGATTGGTTTCTCTTCCTAATCCATGGTTACTTTGTATATGAGCCCCCCGAGCAAGGGTGGTTGGGCTATGTGGAAATTTGAGTCTCATGAATTTTCTGGGACTTGATTGGTAAATAATTTACACAATTATATATATGGATGTAAAGTATGGCTTGGAAGTTCACAATTAGCAGTAAACCAAAGGACTGGGACAGCTCAATACCAGTATCATCATTAAAATGTACAAGAAGATTACATTACATTGATCATATAAAAGTACTTAAGACACTGGATCTATGTGCTTTCCTGAAAATCATTACCTCAGAAAGCTGTGAGATCATTCCTTCTTCAACTACTGCCACCATTAAAATGGTTTTAGTATTAAGTGTAGCTTGTTTAAAAGAAATTGTGCTCTTTCTGTCTAATTCATTTTCATCTTAGACTCTAAGACACTGAAAGATCTTTGGACCCTTAGAGGACACCTCTCAAAAATAACTCTGGAAACAAATCTTTGGGCGCACATGAGTAATGGCAGTGCCGTGTAGCACTGGTTTTTCACACGGGTCTTTAAAAACCTACCATCTTATTCTTTTATCATCACTGTTATGTAATATTTTTATGTTTTAGCTACAACAAGCAATAAAACAGAAAGAAATCAGAATTAAGAAAACAAGATAGAAACTGTCACTCTTTGCATAACAAGGAGAATGTTATGGTTTGCATCTAGTTGTCCCCCTAAAGCCTCATGTAAATCATGGGGTAGTCACCACTTGAGGGGCAGCACATGGCTTGAAGGGTGGGGCCAAAGGACCAGGATGGGGTTTGAGGGGCGAGGCCAGAGAGGCACAAATGTTGAGCTGACAGCATATGCCTCCCTCCACACCCCAGGCCTGGTGGCCTCTCATATGGAGTGGATCATCCTGGACACAGGAAGCACCCCAGCCTCTTCCAGACCTGTAGTGGGGGACAGCAGTGTCTCAAGGTCTTGCTGCTTTAAATTATGAAACCTCCAGTAACTGTGAGCAAAATAAACCTTTCCTTCCCTAAGCTTAAGTGTCTGGGTGTTTGTCCCAGCAATGACAGAAGAGTAACTAATACAGAGAGCAACTGACAAGGACAAGCTTTAATCACCCATTAGTGGAGAAGGGATGTAAATAGAGTTAAGGTCCATGAGAAGATGGTAGCGATAGACTTTTTCGTGTAGTTGAAACAAACAGAGATGACTGTCTGCAGAGATAGCTGAATGCAAATCAAGAAGTATTCATTTGAAGGCCCATGTGAGGGGCCGGGGAGATAGATCAGTAGAATAAGTACTTGCCTGGAAAGCACAAGGGCCTGAGTTCAATCTCCAGTTCCACCTAAAGAAATAAATAAATGAAGGCTCATGTGACTAAGAAGTCCTTGTGAGGCTCCCAGGAGTCTGGGGGCTGCCATGGGCCATTCTTTCCACTTGTATGGTGTTTTCATCCCATTAGTTTTTCAGATTTTAACCAAAATTAATTAACACTGTGATATGAACATCCAGAAAATGCAACAGGGTGCTAGAAGCACGAGATAAAATGCTACTGATAGACTATAGACTTACACACACACACACGCGCGCACACGCGCGTGCAAACATGCATGCGCACCCATAGAGTTTTTTTCAGAATCGCCTCTTGAACCACAAGCATTAAATAGTATGAAGGCCATGGATCTCCCATTGCACACCTGGATCTTGACATCGTGGGATAAATCACCAGCGGCCACACACTGCACCCAGGTGGCACTGCCCAGCAAACAGCGCACACCGGCTGTTCCAGCTGCCGGTGCTTTCTGTGCAGCAGCTGTGCTCATCTCAGAACTCTGGCAAGTGGACAGCAGGCTGGGATCGCTCATGAGGTCAGGTGTTTGGTACTTGAGCACAGACGTACTGGCCAAGTTGGAATAAATCCAGAACAAATATAAAAATCAAGGGCCGGGAAGATGGCTCAGTAGAATAAATGCGTCCCTGGCAAGCAGAAGGGCCTGAG
>NW_004524978.1:475007-489116 GCF_000260255.1 Octodon degus | reverse complement strand
TTTGCAGAATTAATAGTGAATATCATTATGCCACAAAGCAGCTATGCCACAAAAGCCTAGTAGCATGCTGTTGGAAAACAAAATTTTAGTAGTGGCTTTCTCACAGAAATGCTTCAGAAAAATGAGAAATCTGGGTATTGGTGAACTTGGTTTGTTTAAATATCTGAAAGGCTGTCTTATGAAGTTCGCTGGCTGGGTTAGGTGAGTCACTAGATGGCAGCACCAACTCACCAGTAGCATGCTGCAGTCCCCATTCGGGTGCTTGTCACTGAGATGCTGCTCTCCTTGGCATGCGGAGACAATCTTCTAAACAGTGAGGTGGGGAGACGGCCTCAGAATTACGAAATTGCTGGAAATGTCCAAATTTTCCAAAAGTAAATCTTTGTAGAAAGAATAAGTTTTGGTTTATTCGATGAATTATAGTTGGTCAGAAGGTTTCAAAAACACTTTTTTTCACTTAATTCATACCAGATTTGAGATTTAGACAGTCTGATTATCTTCATTGTACCAAACTGTAGTCTCTTTAGGACACACGTTCTAAAACACGGGGGAATGTTTGGGAAATTGGTGGAATTTGGGTTGTCATGGGATGAGGTAGAGGTGGGGGCAACTCTCAGTGGTGACTGGTAGGTGCCAGTGATGGCAGACATCCTGCGGGGAGCAGGGAAAGTCCATGTGATGAACGAGGAGCTCCCACTGGGAGTGACTTTTCAATTCTCAGACATTCCATGTGGATGAACTGCAAACCATTTGTAATTACCCAAATGAGAGCTTAAGGGCTGGCAAGACAGCTCAGCAGATTAAAGTGCCTGGTTAGGCAGACACAGGGGCTGGGGTTCGATCCCCGCTCCCTGGCATGTCATGATGCCCCCCCCCCCAGGCGGGCTCGATAAAGACTGGGCATGGCGGCACGCGCCTGTAATCCCAGTGCTTAGGTGGTTGAAAGCAGGAGAATCACTACAAGTCCTACCTGTGTAGTGAGAACCTGTAGACCCCGTATTGTACTACATTTTAAAAAAAGACAAAAAATATTAGAGCCTAACTCCACTCTATATATAAAATACTGTTGCTGTTTAATACACTCTAAATTTTTAAGCACTTAACTACCATGTTAGTTGAATGGCCTTGTTTATTTTTAAACTCCTGAAAAGTTTTGGTTTGTTTTCAAGTGACATTGCCAGATGCAATATCATGCTTTCTGTGTGGACAACGCAAACCCTCTGTATCAGTTCCACTGTTGCTGAGCATTTCGTAGCCTCGTGCTCTACAGAGGCTAGCGTCTGACCTCTCAGTGTACCTCCTCATGTTCACATCAAAATAGATACTATCCTACTAATAACCTAATTTTAAAAAATTCTTCAGGCTACAATTATGGCACGGCTCCAGGTTGCTGAAATTATGTCTTTCAGCAGTTTATACTATGTACAAATTTAATTCCAATATAGAAAATATTTGTTCTAAAAGGGAATTTAGAATTTAAAGAAGCTGAGAACCACAGTGTTATATGTAATAGGTGGCATCATTAAGTGATTCTGAACTCTACCAGCTGGGGACCTCATTGCTACAGCAGGACCATGGAAGGCTCCTGTGACAGGCTGAGGTCTCTAGAGCCCCCTTGACCCAATCTACTGCTCTGTCTTTTCCTGCCCTCTTGCATTTTGTATGTGATCTGAATTTCATTGTGGAAGGGGATATTTAAATATTTTTATGAGCTAGAAGAGATCTATAATTTTTTTTTTAATGCCACCCTTATTTAAGAGAAATATCTCTTCAAAGACACAGGCAAGTCTCTTTTCATGTGAGCCAGCTCGGGATCCGGGTGGCACTTTAGGTACAACTGGTGCAAAGGTGAAAGAGAGGCCCTTGAGCGGCTCGTGATCTTGCCAAGAAAAGGGGCAGGAGGAGGCTGACAGCAACGCAATGTGATAAGCACAGCATTAATAGTTTGAGCAAAATGGGAAGGAACAGAGAGGCCTGAGCGATTAATTCTGCCTCGGGGGGAAGCTCTGCTGAACTGCCAACATGAGAGCGATAGGGGAAAAATCAATGCTTTGATTTTTCTGAAGGCCTTTTATTCTGCTTTCAAGAAATGTAGGGAGAGGCAATGCTCATGAAACAAATGCTACAAGATTTTTTAAAAACTGCCTAGCAATTTAGGGCATGAGCCTTACCTAGTTTGGAATTTGCTCCAAGGCAGTTAAATATGCCTTGGAAACTGTATTAGCTGCAAGTGAAGCCTTGTGACCTGAAGTCCTTAGTAGCCTCTCTGCAAGATGACATCCACATCATATTCTTATATCAAGCCAAATAGATACTGCCTGCACAACTGAGTTCAAATCTATGAGTTTAGATTATTAGTATGTGCTGGTGAATATTTAAACATAGCTTCTAATAAAGTCCTTGATCAATAGCATTTTTCAGTTTCCATGGGGTAAACATGCCTAACAATCCATTTCATTCTGCTAAATTATTAATATTACAGTACTGGGGATTGAACTTGGGACCTTGCACTTGCCAGGCAGGTGCTTAAGCACCTGCTTAAGCTATATCTCTTGCGCCAATTCTGCTAAATTATGTCATTAAAAGAAAGTTTGAGAGGTGTTGTACACAACTGGCTTTCACAACTAAATACAAGGAGGGCAGGCCAAAAAGCTCAGGGGATTAAAATGCCTGAGAGCAGGGTGGGGAGAGGAGAGGTGGGGGGAGGGGGGAGGGGAGAGGAGAGGTGGGGAGAGGGAAGGAGGGTTCTATTTCCCCCGCCCTGCGGTGACTGCCCCGACCCTGGGGCACGCTGAGGCTGCAATTGAGACTGGATGTGATGACGCACGCCTGTAATCCCAGCTCTTGGGAGGCTGTCAACGGGTAGATCACTACGAGTCGAATCTACACAGTGAGATCCTGTAGACCCTCCCCTAAAAATACAAAAAAGACAAAGCAGAACAACAATAAAGAAAAACAACTAAATACAAGCAAGTACAAGAGGAACTCCAGAACCCAAATGATTCACTCTATCAGCAACGCTAATTTAGACTTTGTCACTAACAAGGTTAAACTTTTGTCACTACTAATATGCATTATGGAATCATGAGACACTACCAATTGGTTTAGAATCTGTGAGGTGGAATAAGGTGCTGTGCCCCATACCTTGCCAGCGTTGTTCTGTATCTCTTTTCCTTCTGTGAAAGGGAAGTGTGATTAAACCCACTTTACAGATGAGAAACTCAAGTTCACAGGCACGAGGTGGTGTTTCTCGAGGTGGGGATGAGGGTAGAAACATGAAGTGGTCTAGAATAAATCAAAATGCTCATTATTTGTCCCAGGTCACTGAGCTATTAGAAGAAAAATTACTTTTTAAATGATTTAAATCATTAGGTGGAATGATGTTTACTTCACAGCCTTCTTAATCTTCAGGTTCATACATTTGCTAAGTCAATTTGTAAGAAGTGTTGTCTAAATATCAGATTTTTATTAAGAGGGGAGGGATATGCCACCTTTAATGAAAGTATTTTGAAAAGTTTAACTATTATTGCTATTGACCATATTTTTTTCCCTGTATTTTAGGGAAGGGTCCACAGGGATTTCAGGGTCTCACTACTACATCAGACTCATAGTGATTCTCCTATCTACAGCCTCCCAAGAGCTGGGATTACAGGCGTGCACCAGGATGCCCAGTCTCATTTGCCATCTCAGTGCGCCCCGGGGACAGGGCTGGCACGACAGGATCATATAATATTAATTATGGCTGTAGTTTATTTTTTATTTTAAAAATGTATTTATTTATTTGTTTGCTTGTTTATTTCAGAGTTGCACGACACAGTTCAGACTCGTAATGATCCTCCTCCTGTCTCAGCGTCCCCAGAGCTGGGATTACAGATGTGCGTCACCACCCCATTTCGGGGCATCACAGTGCACCTGGGGTTCCAAGGCAGCCTACGCATGCGGTACTAGGGATTAAACTCAGGTCCTTGCCCTTGCCAGGCAGGTGCTTAGACTCTTGTACTATATCTCCAGCGCTATAGTTTAGTTTTGAGCCTTGGAACATAACACTTACTCATTAGATAAGTATAATTCAAAATGAAATTGGAAACAACAAAATTTCCCCATTAGTTAGTCCTTGTTTGAGAAAAAAGCTGTAAAACTTTATTTAAAAGTTTATTAATACTCTTTAATATATAAATGAAATTTTGATTGAGTGCAGAAAGAGAAATCAATGTGGTAGTCACTCTCATGCCTTTTTAGGTAGTTACTATTTGCGAGCAAAATTTCTCTCTCAATCTCTTTATCTTCCTTTCAAGGATATTTCACTTGCTGGCTCTTGCTTTTACTTTTACTTTTTACAGTTTAAATCCTTCAAGGAGTCTGTGCCAGGCACTGAAGGTCAAGGAGGGAGTCATTTCCCAAAACAAGTTGAAGCAAGGAGAGAGAATCTCTTTGAGAAAGAATGGTTATCTGAGAGTAGGTAATTTAGATGTATGCCCCTGGTTTAGCACCCCCAGGAGGCAGGAAAGCTGGGGGAAGAATGGCAGGGTGGTTCCCCAGGATATACTGGTTTTACATAATGGTGTGAGTCCCAGGGAGATAGCAAAAAAACCCAAAAACAAACCCATAAGGGTATGAGTGGTGGGCCCACAGCAGCTGGAGACAGTGTCACAATGGGTGTCTCCATGGTAACTATCACCAATGATTTATGCCCGGGGAAGCTCCCGCAATGCCTTGCTGACAGGTAAGACCAGGAGGGTGTTTAGCCCAAAATAATGGAGGCTAAATTTCAAATGACCTGGATAGGTGGAGATGCAGCTTTGAAGTCAGGTCGATTAATTGAAAATAAATGTATCAAACACTTTCTTACTGAGATTATAGATTGAGATTTCCTCACACTGTGAGTTCATAGTTTTATTTGCCACATAATCATTCATGGGGGGAGAGATGGCATTATGTAAAAGCTCTTTTTAAAAAATTCCTGTTGAGTTCCAAAGTTTACTCATACCTATAGCTGTCTGTACAGCTTGGCATTCCTAAATCGTCCAGGTGAGGTCTTAGAAGATATCTCAAACCCTAATGGTTCAGACTTAATTTGTTTCACAAGTCAAAATTCCTGGCAGTCTCAGGCATCGTTGCTAGAGGCCTCTCACAGCAGCCTTGTGCTTGCTCGGGGGAGCTTGGCCTCCTAAGCCTCTTGTCACTGGATGAGCACACACTCACTTTGGGCAGATGAGGTGCCACATTTCCCAAAACATGAGAACAGATCTTATATTCTTGCTCCAAAAGACACAATGTGGTTTAATTTCAGGGCGTGTCTTATGTTTTTCATATACAAAAATCCACATTGATTCAAATATAGTCATACCATCTTCTCCTACAACATCGTGTAACTCTCTAAATCCTGAATTCCAGCCTGAATTTCTTGGCACTCCCCTTCCTGTAGACTGATTGGCCGCAGTCGCTCACGTCCAGCACTCCGGCTCACCTTCCATGAGCACCTCCTGTCCCTGCAGCCAGCTCGCAGCACCCTGGCAACACCTCTGTCAGTGACTTGATCCCACGGATGCCACCGCCTCATGCAGAGTCCACAAGGCTTCTATTAAATCAAGTGTTAACTGAATACTTAAGAGACAGGAGTGGCAACAAAAACGACAGTTAAACATGATGATCTACACAAAAGCAACCAAAGAAATTGCAGAAAATGTTTCTTTAACTCACATGAGTGCATTAATGACATCCATTACAGCACACAATGTAATGAATTGTAAAACCTGACCACATCCATTCGTTATTCAGTGCACACGTTATTCATGATCTCTGGGGTCATTTAGCAATAAGTCCTGAGTTCCTCTGTTTACATACACGTTTACCTCTAGTCCAAAGGCTCCTGCTTGCATATTTACAAGCAATCATAACTTGTGTTATCATTTAGGTATTAATGTCAGTAATATTATTTATTTATGTTTAACATCATTGTTTTATAATTCAATACATCTTGGTGCATTGGCACGGACATAATAAATGCATTTGTCTGATTGATGATCCTAGCTGGGGTGTATTTTGAGGGTAGGGCTTATATGATGAGCACCCTGAAAAGTCATGCACGTACATATTTTCCTTTAGGTCTTATGTTGGGGAACACATGGCAAAAATGTGCTTTTGACTGATGCTTAAAAGAACATAAAGAGCAAGAAATGAAAGGAGGATACACAAAAAAATGAGGGAATATAAGTAAGAGTTGACATGTAAGCTTTGTGTTTTAAATCCACACAATGTATATCCTTTGAGCCTTGTGATACCCAGGTCCTCTTAGTGTATTTGTCTTTGTTCCTTTGGTAACTTCAGGAAAGGTGAGCAGAATTCAAGACTTCTCCCAGGCTACAATGCAAATATGTTTGATCGTTTCCTTTAGTGGATAAGCAGGCGCAACCTAATGCCAGATATGGTGTTGTATGTATAGATATGTTTATAGTCACTAACAGATTTCTAAGCATATCGTAGGTACTAAAAACTTGCTAGGTAAATAAATGAGCTATGTCTTTACTCTTCTACTAGGTATTAACACATAAAGTCAGGATTATAAGCCTGATTATTGTCAGGGGGTTAATATTTTATATATTGAGTAGTAAGAAATAACCTAATATATTTTCAAAGGCACCAGGAAAACCAGTTCAGCTGCATGCTTTTACTTGGGTGAAGAGTGGGTTTCTAGGATTCCAGCCTTCATCTTGCCACTAAGTTTGTGATTATGACCTTTTTGGATCTCAAGTTCTTCTGTATGAAAATAGTGATTTTAATATTATTATAAAAAATGAAGCTAGAGCCTGTACATATATGCTAGGAACTAAAACGTGTTCTATACTGCAGAGGTGGCATAATCACAAATACAATGCTTTCCTTTCTTCTAGCATTTATCTGAGCTCTGTTTGGATATATACACACAACACCAGATACAAACACACAGCATTCATAGATATAAAAACAGTAAATTTCTTTCCATATGGCTCATCACATCTGGTGATTAACAGTTAAATAAAATTAATGAGCTCGTCCACTTTTATTTGTTGTGTAATCATCCATTGGAAACAATAGCTTTGTGTACAAGATCTGTGTTTTCTAATTCCCATAAGTTCCAAGTTTGCCTTGCTGACCTGGCTTTGAAGTGAGCTCCTTGTGGCTAAAAGGAAAGTGTTTGGCTTGCTGTAAACGAAATAACCTTTCCTTAGACATCTCATTCCGAGACGCATTCATCCCTGCTATGTTGGCTATAGTTCAGAGCATTGTCTGCTTTAAAGCTTTCTTCTGTCTGTTTCTTTCTTCTTTCTGTATAATACAAAGTATTCTAATTGTGTATGAGTTTGAGAGAGAGAGAGAGAGAGAGAGAGAGAGAGAGAGAGAGAAAGAGACGTGTGACAAGCTCATTTTAGTGTATGCTAATGGCTTTCTTAGCCATGGGACATTTTATTGCAGTAACGTCATGTACAAAATGAGAGATAATTCATGCTCCACTATGCCCTAGCAACATTCATTGCTACTGCTATGGAAATGTGTAGAGTTGGACATTTTCTTGTGATATATCGCTTAATAAATTATCAACATTATCCTATCAGATCTGACAGTAGTACATAAATGACAAAACAAATGATCATTTGCAATATCAGATGGCTTATGGTTCAGCATGAATATTTATTATGATTTAATATAGACACTTAATTCCCAGTATTAAAGGTGGTTCATATCATTGCTACTAAAATTAAAGGTGCTTTGGTGATTTTAACATTTAAAGTCATATAGTTTAATAGCATCAGTATATCTTTCATATTCTAAATGACTGATTTTAAAGAGCCATAGGTTTCAAGAGGTAAGTAGAAAACTCATTCCAATTACATTAAACTACAAAGACAATGAATCCTTAGGAATCATCTGCTTACTTGTCAAAGCAGATAAATAGGAATGTTTTCACACTTACTGGTCCAAGTGAAATTATAACAGAGCAAAAATTTATTCTCTTAATGTCAGAGATACAAGTATTATATGTTAATTATTTTCTATAGTTTAGCAATTCTTTCTTTTGTGTTTAATCAGTATTTTTTTTATTTTTGTTGTTTTTTTTTTTCATGTATTTGGTACAGGGTCTCACTCTGCAGCCCAGACTCACAGTGATCCTCCTGTCTCAGCCTGCCCAGCGCTAGGACTACAGGCATGTACCACCATGTGAGGTTTCAGCGGCAGGCACAGCCCACCCAGGGCAGGGCCAGCTGGGCATGCAATCCCTGGATCAAACCTGGGTCCTTGTGTTTGCCAGGCAGGTGCTCAGACCGCTGAGCTATCTCTTCTGCTCTAATTGGTGTTATTGAACAATTAGTAGCATCCAAAATTTCACTGAGAAAACATTGGCCTTGATAAGTGACTTTTATAAAAATATATAGCTTTATAGTAGCAGAGTGAAATTCAGCTTTCTGGACTCCAACCATATGTGCTGTGCTCCACGCATACTCCATGCCATCTTTGCATAATACTAAGAGAAGAAATAAACTGGTAAGGTGACAGCTGTCTCGGTGATGAGATTTTTACCGATCTATAAGTAGTTTGTGTTTTGCATGGCTAGCTTGCTAACAATAACAAAAATCTGTGAAAGGTAGGTTCAGCTCCTCACTTTTGGGCAGGACCTGCATCACTTCATAGGTCCTCTACTTTCACATATCTGCTTCCTCTCCTCCATAAACCTGGGGTATATGTCACTTATTCTTGTATCTCCTATACATAATGCACTGTCTGTCTATGGTAGGTGCAATTATAACATTAGTTTATGTGAGTATGAATATATCTTAGATATTTACAAAATAGCTGAGAATCGTCTTGAAATCAAATAGGTCAGCTTTACTTCTTTGTTTTAGGCCCATGAATAGTTTAACCACAGACTCTACAATTTAGACTGTAGACTAAATTTTAAAAAGATTTTGGATAGGTTCTTGTATAGAAATCAAACAATATTTTGTTTATCAGTTGACTTAGCGTCTGTCTGAGGCATTTATTTACTTAGTGAAAGGGACAAGTATAGCAGGAATCTGATAGTCTCATCCAGGGAAGCCTTCCCTTTTTCGCATAGTTGTAGATGTGTGCCCTAGAAGAACTGACTTTGTCAGAGATGGGTATTCCGTTGCCCTTCATATATTGTAGGTGCATGAATTCAGCAAAATAATCCAATATAGTCCAGTAGTCTATGATAGTAGTGGGTTATCCCCATGACTGGCAGTGTTAGACGTTGTTGACTTGAGCCTTTTACAGCTCAGTATATTAATATGGCTTTACTTTTTATACCTCGTTTTTATACTTTTCTGCTGGATGGCAATAAATCTCAGTATTTTTCTTAAAAAAAAAGCAAAAAACTGGTGTCACTTCTACTCACCACTAGGTGTCCTCTGTTGGCTATTCCACTCTTCCCAATCCTTTGCTTGGTTTACATTCTCTTGTTTACTTATGAAAAATTTACAAGCAGATATATGTTAATATTATTTATAAGCATGCTCACAAAAGGCTGATAATTGCTTTCAAAGATTTAAACTATTATTTAAATCATTGAAAGTTTGAACCATTATGAATTAACTGAAAAAGTATGTTTCAAGGCATGCTCAAATTCTGAAAACAAGTTTTTGGAATTACTAAAACTTTTTCTTAAGAGCCAGTGAGATAGCTCAGAAGACTAAGTGTCTGCTCAGGCAAGAGTAGGGACCAGGGTCCGATCCCTGGCACCACATGCGCACCTGCCCCACCTCTGGGTGCGCTGAGCCAGGAACTGAGTCCAGACATGGTGGCGCACACTTGCAATCCCGGCACTGGAGAGGCTGAAAACAGGAAGATCACTACAAGTCCAATTGGTGTAGTGAGACCCTGTACAAAATGCACAAAAACACTTTTTTCTTGAATGATAGTTTTACCATAACAGTATATAATTACTTCTGCTTTCTTCACTCTGTACTTGATGTCTTTCTTCCACATAATTATACATTTCTTCCTTTGGAGAGCTGAAGGGGGAGAAATGGCCTTTTAGATGGAACTGGGTCTATTTCATATCCTTGGCTTTGAAATTGTCTTTCATACTATATACTTTTCCAGAAATAGAAATAATTGGCTATGGCTGTAAGTTAATATGAAAGTACATCTAGGTAGTTTGTAAGAGCAAAGATAAATTGTAGTAGGAAGTGTCTGCTCACAGGCAAGTGATGGTAAGAATCACAAAGCTATAAATTTGTCTTTTTTTTTCTGGTACCAGGGTTTGAACTCAGAACCTTGAGCTTGTCAGGCAAGCACGTGTTCAACCGAGCTATCTCCCCAGCCCCAATTTTTCACATTTGATGGAAGACTTTTTTATTCGTCGTTTTAGGTATAGGATCCTTAGAGACAGTCTCACTCATGCATTTGCTGTGCCTGCATCACCATTTTATAACTCTTCCTCTACTGCCACTTGAGCCAAATGACTTGATGTAACATTTTAATTTTATTAAATATAGTGTTTCTTCATTTTTTATGCTTCATCTTCATATCTCACATATTCAGACCACGATCTATGAGGACATGATTTTCCCACTTGAAAAAGAAAGCTGTCAAAAGTTACCCTTTTCTTCTAATTTGCAAGTAGAGCAAAAGGAAAGCACAAAATACAAAATACAAAAAATGTATTTGTTATTATTCCTGTAACAAATTTAATGAATCAGTTCTATATTTAGATTATTTGAAATCAAGGAATTAAAATTATGACACTACTTGGATAAAGGAACTGGGCATATAACATTTTATGTTATATGCAATTGTTTGAGCATTCACTACTTTGGTAATAGATAAAAACAGTTCAAGGGCTGCTTCTTAGAATGCTTAGATTATTGTGAGTTACAAAAGATTTGAGGGGGCCTGCCCCTTAGCTCAGTTCTTCAAGTGGCTGCTTCAACAAAGTAGTCAGGCTCCAGTTGCTGTGGTTCAATTCCCCACAACTCAAGCCAGCCAAACCTGCCCTGAAGGCATTCAGACAAAAAAAAAAAAAAAAAAAAAAAAAAAGATTTGAACATATCCAAGAAAATCATCATGCCATTAAGTAATAACTGTAAAAACAAGTGAAAAAGAAAAATCTTCGTGGAGGTAGAGCAACGAATCGAGAACCAGTCTAATACAGTTAGGGCACCTATCTAGGTTTCACGTTTTCATGCACTTATTGGAGAACACAGGAACTTATAAGAAGCCACAATAGTTAAAGGAAACAGAAAAAAAAAAAGAGGAAAAAAGTGAAGGTAGACAGAAAAAAAAAGAGATGGAAAAAGTCTGAGAACCAAGATCACTATGAAACCTCAGAATAACGTAAGTAACCTTCAGAAGGTGAGTCCAGACAGTGATGTTGGCGATCATCTCCTTTCTGGCCTATAGATCCCTAAGGCAAAGGCATCACAGGTTCTGAGATGAAGAGAAATGATGCTGAAAGAAAAAGCATGTTTAAGGTACAACTAAAGAGATCTTAAAAGAAAATATAGGAGTAATTGTTTTGCCCAACGTCACTTCTGTTTGGGGAGTTGCCTGTGATTCTGGTAGTTAAATAGAAGAAAAAAAGCTTCCAAAATGTAAGAATCAAGAAGATGAGTAATTGGTTTTACTTCCAAGACTTAAGCTTGGATTTTAGGTATAGTGAATAAGAATAAGGAAATAATTCAGAATTAAAGCCCCTTTCATGGTTACCAATATGTACAGTATTTCCTGTACATATTACACCCTGGTGTGAAAAAGCGATCCTCAGCAGTGTAGGACAATATTAAACCCACAAATAAAAAGAGGTCACCAGTGCCTGTTCTCTGCAGCATGCTTTCTGTGTCACCTCAAAGGTGGAGCACAGATAGAAGAAGAGAAGAAGGGTGGGACGTACGTGAGCGCCCCGAAGTGCATCCTGTGGTTCAAATGCCAACTACTGTGAAAAGTACATGAGTTTACACAACCATATTTTGAGGTGAATAAGAACAACAAATGAAGCTGGTATAATGCCCATGGTAAAAAGGAAATAAAAAGTAATCTGAATCCACACCTACTGCCCATCTAAGTCCTTGTGCTATCTCTTGGCTCACGAAAACCACCTCTCCATTTGAACATTTTCGTTCAGAGTAAATCTCCAACTTCCCCAAATTACCAATTCCAGGTTTTGTTTGTCTGTTTTTCATAAAAGTTCTGTCTTGGACTCTATTATATTTTTAAAGAGAAAGATTAAAATAACAATGAAAAAGTTTCAAAACAGGTTAGGAAGACAGTTATAATAAGTAATACATAATGTATTGTTGTCTTCCTAGTAGTTATTCAGAGTACTCGATATAGGCATGCTATCCTGTCCAAACAACACTAGCACAAATCTTTCTTTTCAATGAATTAAGAGAAAGTAGCTATATAACTATTTTTTATTATTTATTTATTTATTTAATGCATTTTGTATAGGGTCTTACTACGCAATCTTGGACTCATAGTGATCCTCCTATTTTCAGCCTCCCCCGCACTGGGATTACAGGCAAGCACCACCTTTCCCAGTCTCAGTGGCCCACTCAGTGTACCTGGGCCAGAGCTGGCACTGCATGTTGTGCCGGGGACCAAAACCAGGTGCCTGTGCTTGCCTAAGCAGGCACTTAGTCTTCTGAGCTACCTCTCCCTCCCTATAACTATCTTAAGTATCTTGTATATGCATATATTTTTTTCTTTTTCCTTCTCTACTTTTCCCTTTCCCCCATCAGTTTGTCTTTTTCTTTTGAACAATTTCTTCCCAGTTCACAGTATCTGTTGAACATTTAGATCTCATTTCCTCATGCAGTTTCTTATTCTGGGAGACAATACAGCATTTACACATATAGGTCTGAATTATTCCACTTATGAGCATTGTCTCAGATTGCATCCATTTTCCTACAGAAGCCTCCAGTTTACCTTTCTTTATGGCTGAGTAGGACTCGGTACAACCACCGTGGATCAGGGTGCAGATTCCTTCAGAAACTAGGACTAGAGATATCATTTGAAGCTAGTTCCCTTCTGGGTATCTTCTCAGAAAAATTAAAAAATATCATACCACAGCAATATATGTGCACCCATGCTTACAGCAGCATGATTTTTCATATCTAAATCTTGGAAACAACACAAATTTCCATCCATCAAGGAATAGATTTATAACATGTAGAGATACATATATCTCTTTTTCTATTTCTATCCATTTAGAGCACCCTTTCTATATTTATTTCTTTCCAAGACTAAGTATCTTAAAGCTTACATTCATTGCCTATATGTTTTCATACTTAGACTTTCTCATCTCTTTTTTTAAAATAAATTAGCACAGGATCTCATTACACAGATCAAACCTGAGTTTGTCTTAGCAGGCACTTTAATCCAATGAGCTATCTGGCTGGCCCTCTAACAACACTTTTTTTTTTTTTTTTTTTTTGTACTAGGACTTGAACACAAGATGTTGTGCTTGCCAGGCAAGTTCTTATGTTATTAAGTTATATCCCCAACCCTTCATCTCTGGATGTTTAGTTGAACAAAAGTTTCACTTCAAGAGAAAATGAAAAAACAAACAAAAGAGATGGCTTGACTGGTAAAAGAGATTAAGAAGTGAAATAATGATGCTTATTACAAAAAAAATCAGCCTAGAACTTCAAAATGACACTAGATAGTAATTTATCATGTAAAATTATAGCGAAGGCAGGCAAAAATATATGGTACCGTAAATTATACTGTGTGAGTCACATTATAGATAATAAGATCAGAATCAGAGAGTTGAGGAGTCAATCTGACAGATCTGCAAGTAGAACACAGAGTTCAAGAATAAAAAGAGAATGTGAGGGAATTCATGAGTGCAGGTTTCTGAACACTTTGGAGAGTGGGCCAGCCAGGACGGTGATAGTGCAGCACAGTAAACCAGGTCTGATTCACTGATGTTTCCAAAAATTGGCATAGGGGCATTAAATGAGTACAGAGAATACATGTATATGTACTTATATTAACTGACGTTTATTATTCACAAAAAATTTATGAAATATTTTAAATAAATTATATTTATTTGTTTTAAAAATTCAAGAAATGCGAGTCCCAGCCCAGGTCCGGTGGGTGTGTGGAGAGCTT
>NW_004524978.1:474301-474907 GCF_000260255.1 Octodon degus | reverse complement strand
TGCTGGTTAGCTCAGTTGTCTAAAGCACCTGCTTGGGCAAACTCAGTCAGGTGCAGGGGACAACAGTTCAATCCCCAGCTCCACATGCCACACCAGACCTACCCTTAAGGCAGCCTGAGCCAGGAAAAAAAAAATCCTTCTCAAGTTTCTGGCCAGCCAGATAGCTCAGTGGACTAAAGCACCTGCTTAGGCAGAGCTCAGGGGCTGGGGTTGGATCCCACGTGTGCCTTGTTAGCCCCGCCCCCAGGGCACACTGAGACATGGACTGAGACTGGGTGTGGGGGCACCTGCCTGTAATCCCAGGGCTTAGGAGGCTGAAAACAGGAGAATCACTACCAGTCAGATCTCTGTAATGAGACCCTGTACTAAATGCAAAAAATAAAGAAAGAAAAGAAAAGAAAAGAAACAAATGAAAGAAAAAAATCATAGCAACAAAGCATTCTTTCCTCATGCTGAAAGAGAAATGCTACTAATGGAGGAGTGCCAAGATCCAGGCATATACCAGAGATAGTTAACAGCTTTGCAGAATTTTTTTTTTTACTGGGTTTTTTTTTTCCTACAGTTTTATTGATAAACATATAGCAATGAGACAGTTTCAAATCAAAT
>NW_004524978.1:458357-461371 GCF_000260255.1 Octodon degus | reverse complement strand
TGCTATTATGGGCTACTGGACTCTTTTAGAATATTTTGCTGAGTTTACACACCTATAATATTCAATAACAGAACTTAGAATAAATGGGGTATACAGATGAATGTCCATTTTGTATCTGTGTATTCAAAGTGGTTAGGATAGATATATAATTGCAATCTCTTAATGAATAGAATGATTTGTTCTAATGGTGTTTGTAAATAGGATCTCAAGTCCTCATCTTGTAAAGCAATTAACCACTAAGAAGAATATATGCAGTGTGGTATTTGTTGAATCTGTACTTCCGATTTGATTTGAAACTGTCTCATTGCTATCTGTTTATCAATAAAATTTTGAGAATAAAAAGAAATTACCAACAAAGTGAAAAGACAACCTACAAATTTGGAAAAAAATCTTGACAAGTAAGCACTCAGACAGAGATCTGCTTTATAGAATTTATAAAGAACTAAAAAACACCATGGCTCCAAAATTAAAACACCCAATTCAGCAATGTTCATGCAAGATGAACACACACTTCTCAGAGGACGAAAGTAAAGCAGCAAATAAATATATATGAAAAAAAGTGGTCCACATCACTAGTTATCCATGAAATGCAAATTAAGCCAATATTGAGATATCATCTCACCCCAGTAAGAATGGCTATCATAAAGAAATATCCAACAACAAATGTTGGAGAGGTTGTGGGTAAAAAGGAACTCTTCTCCACTGCTAGTGTGGATGTAGATTGGCGCAAGCCTTATGGAAATCAGTGTGGAGACTCCTTAAAATACTAGGACTGGAAATCCCATTTAAACCAGCTATTCCTCTACTGAGAATTTTCTGGAAGGACTTGTAAATGTCATATCAGAGTGATATATGTGTGCCTATGGTTATAGCAGCCCAATTTGTGATAGCCAAATCTTGGAAACAACCAACATGCCCGTCATCTGAGAAATGGATGAAAATGATGTGGTATATTTATACAATGGAGTATTGCTCAGCTATAAAGAATGATAAACTCAAAGCCTTTATATTGTTGTGGATGCCACTTGAGCATATACTCATAAGTGAAATAAACCAAACACACATGTGTAAGAATCATCTAGTTTCCCTAGTATAAGAATTCAAAAGAAGAAATACAAATAGAAAAGTATAACACAATTAAAAGGAAAGCAAGAACTTGACATCTAGACATTGAAGAGAGAGCAAGGAGAAGAGCCAGGAAACATGACAGAGGCATGCTGAACAGTTATATATACAAGATGGGAAAGATAATGATACTGAGACTCTTCAGAAGATCATTAAATCTAGCAGTGAATTGGAAGGATTCTCACCCTGACTAACTGTGTATACTCACACCTGTGAACTATGTTAGTGCACTGAAGATGGCAATTTGTAATAGTAGGTTCATGCTTGGAGTGCCTGTCATTTTGTTCTTCTGAATAATACATGCTGCTTGTCATGATAAAAAAAAAATTCAAGAAATGCAAAACTTACATGGAAAATTATCTGAAATCATCCTACTATGAAAAAAATCATATTTGCCTTTTGGTAATTATTTCCTTTAGTGAATTTATTTTTATAAAAAGTACACATGTATATCTATGTTACAAAATTTATTTATTCATTTTTGTAGGGCATATCACACACAGTTTATTGAATATCAAATGTTAATTAGAAAGTATTAGTGTCACAGTTGCAATTGTTTTTCATTGTTTAATTGTTCTGTCTTTTTAAAATTTTTTAAATTTTATATTCATTTTAATGAGAAAAAAGATAAAATAACAATAAAAAAGTTTCAAAATAAGTTAGCAGGACAGTTACAATAATTAATACATTGCATATTATATTAATACATCATCTTCATAGTAGTTATTGTTATAAAATTTAAATCATAAACAATATAGTATCTTTATAAAAACCTTAAATTTATTTATTTACTTACTTATTTGCTTATTTATTTATTTTGTATTTGACAGAAGAGTCTACAGGGTGTTCAAGGTCTCACTACTAGATCAGACTCATAGTGATCCACGTGTTGACAGCCTCCCAAGAGCTGGGATTACAGGTGCACGCCACCACGCCATCTCCATCGCCATCTCAGCGCACCTGCTTGGGGGTGCTTTAATCTGTTGATCTATTTGACTGGCCCTAAAAAAAAATTAAATTTATTAACACTCCTTTTTCTTCTTTTCTTCCTTTCCCTCATCTCTTGCCTATCCATGTTATACAGTACTTTTCACGCATCCCTTTCTACTTCTAATGTATTTTCATGATTGTAAAATCATACATACACGAGCGCTTTTATTTAGCCACTTTTTATTTTACAGAAATAGAATTGGATTATATGGAGATTTCTGCAAACTGATGTTTCATGTGAAATTCTGCTGATTCACTGGGCCACAATCCATTCAACCATTTCCCTACTGAATGTCATTTTTGTATCAGTCTGTAATCATAATAGAACCTAGAATAATAGTCCTTGTGTGTATTACCTATGTATTACCTTGCTTACTAATGCTTTTATTTCTTTGGGACAATTTCCCAGGAGTGGGATTGCTGAATTTAAGACATGAGCATTTTAAATTTTTAATAGAAACTGCCAGATGGCTTTCTAAAAAGCCTACAACGACTCATGTTTCCACCCTTTTCCCTACAACTTTGCCTGCAGTGGGTGTTATTATAAATTTTTTCCTAGCTGTCTGATGGGTAGCCTACTATTATTTTAATTCAAATTTTATCAACAATTAATAACTATTTATATATTGATCTTTTTGAAATCATACCCCGGAATATTAGGATTTAAGTTTCAAAATGTTCATATATTTTTATGTCATCAGGAATAACTGCTTTGTGAAAGATAATATTACTCTTTTTTTTTAAAGGATGAGTCTTTTTTTATTTTATTTATGTGTGTGTGTGTGTGTGTGTGTGTGTGTGTGTGTGTGTGTGTGTGTGTGTTTGGCCAGCTCAGCCCACCGGGGGGCAGGGCTGGCTGGCATGTGGTCCTGGGGGATTGAACCGCGGTCCCTGTGCTT
>NW_004524978.1:451303-452202 GCF_000260255.1 Octodon degus | reverse complement strand
GCTTTATAGCACAGAGGGGATCTTGAGATAATTATGCTGGACAAAAGAGACCAAACAAATAGCGCATTTACTGTATGACTCAATTTACATAAAATTCTAGAAAATTTAAACTAATCTACAGTGGTAGGAAGCTGATCTGGAGCTGGCCGGGATGGAGCGCACTTGTAAACACAGCGCTGGGGAGGCTGAGACAGGAGCATCACTATGAGTCCAAGCTACAAGAGTATTTGCCAAATAAATAAATAAATAAAAGCTTAAAAATGTTTAAATTGTAGTTTAAATATATATGCACATATATGTCCACTAAATCTAATCAAAACTATACATATTTTTAAAAGCTGGATGCATGGCCAGCCAATGAATGGAAAGCATTTTCTGAATCAGATTTCTTCTAATCCTATCCAAAATTATAAAAATTAATTCTGAAGGATGTTCTGCAGTTTAAATGATAAAGTGACACTGAGCCATAGGCTCCCTGAAGTGCATCATTGTTACTATCTAATTTAATGGCCTCGGCCACTTCCTTATCAGCATTACTATTTGAAGGTAGGGATGCTGAAGCACAGGTACTTTAAAGAATCCTTCAAAATTACATAACCAAAAAGTCATGAAGCTGAACTAACTCAGGCAGTTCTAGTTATCAAAATTACTATAAATTCTCATTGATCTTCTTCAGGTCCCAGATCACAGATCAAAATTTTTCTTTTCTTTTTGAGACCAGAGACTGAACTCAGGGTGTTTGCACCAGGCCACATTCCCACACTACTTTTAAAAATTATTTTTAAGTTTTAATTTTGAGACAGGGTCTTGCTAAGTTGTGTTCTATTGATATATTTCCTAGGT
This sequence comes from Octodon degus, assembly GCF_000260255.1. Lineage (NCBI taxonomy): Eukaryota > Metazoa > Chordata > Mammalia > Rodentia > Octodontidae > Octodon > Octodon degus. The sequence continues at coordinate 451,359 of NW_004524978.1, read as the reverse complement.
TGGGCTTGAACTTGCATTTTTCTTGCCTCAGCCTCACACAATGCTGGATTCCAGTT
>NW_004524978.1:436252-451203 GCF_000260255.1 Octodon degus | reverse complement strand
CTGGGGGATTGAACCGCGGTCCCTGTGCTTTGCTAAGCTTGTTCTACGTAGGTGCTTTAGACCACTGAGCCATCATACCAGCCCCAATAATACTCTTAAATACACTCTGTGTATTTAACAAGCACCTTCCACAGAACTCTGATATTTTAATTCTGAAGTAATTAGAGAGTCAGCTCAATGTCTAGTCTGTCAAGATCTCAGGAGCACAGATGGACCCTACTGAGGGAATTTACTCACTGAAATAATGCTAAAGCTCATCTAGCATCTGCTTTATGTGATATGCCTAGCTTTAAAAGAAATAAGCAACTGAAGCCAAGAGTGTAAAAATAGGAGGCAATTTATATGTGGTAGGTGAATATTATTGGCTGTTCTGTGATATAACAACATGCCAAAATCCTGAGAGGAATGTTCTGCCCAAAGACATGAGTACTGAACACCCCAGAGACGTGACTGGCCCAGAAGGCCTTGGTATAGAAGCCACGGTGAGAATGGAGGTGTTCTCATGTAGGGCTGGAATTCATGCTAGAGCTTCTTTTATCATGAAAAGTGGGGAAGGCCTCACTATCCAGGCACCTAACTCTGCTTCAAAGCCAACACTTCAGTGTGGCTGCTAGCATTGTGAACCCTGGCATCACCAACTAACTCCTCAACCCAAGCTTTACTCTGTTGCCTTGAAAATGGCTACTTGCAGCATAACTAGGACATTTTTAGGACAGACATTAGATTGGGTTATTCTGTATTCTCGACATTTTATCAGTTTATATGTTCTATTTCAAATTATTATAGATTAACACATTTCTGTATCTTGAAACACTATAAAGCTAAATTTTTCAAATCGGTTTTCTCATATGGCTTTCTGTACACTGAGAAGTGTGTTGAGCACCACTGATGAAAGCCCTTGCTCTCCTTGAGCTTTGAAATTTCTAATAAGTCTAAGGTATTGATTTTAGATGCAATCATAAGTGAAGAGATGGAAATAAAATAATGATGAAAATAAATTGAAAGGATATTTTAAAACAAAACAAAAAATGTAGGATAATCCTTTTGTTATAGGTTTTGATGGAAGTCCAAAAATGTGTATTCATATAGAGAGCCATTGGCAGAAGGTGGCATAAGCAAGCCATTTAAGGAAACTTCCTGATGGATCATTGGATTTCTACTAAGTTGTTCTGATACAGGAATGCTTCATAAAAATGTAGGCTTAAAAGCAAAAACAAAAACTTAGAAAAAATGAACATTAGCAATGGGAATGATCATACGCTACAGGAAATACACAATCTACAGATTTCAAAAGTTCATGATAAAAAATAAGTTGCCCCAACAAAAGACACCACTACTACCACCACCAACAATAAAATGAGCAACAAAAATCAATCTTTGTTGATGATAGATTGAAAATTAGAGTTATTAGAATATAGTATTAAAATGTCTAATAAGATATACTAAAAGAGAACACATGAACACAAAAATACAAAACAAAGAAAGCTTTCAATAGAAGTACTGTTCAAGGATCTGAGATATTGGATTTAGTAAATAAAATATTTAAATCAATTGTTAAAGAATAATTAAATGATTGAAGGAAAACATCAAAATTGTGTTCCGCAAACTGCAAAATATCAACAAACATACACATTTGTTAAAGAATCAAATATAAATTCTGGTGATAGAGACTACAATAATATGTGTGAAAATTTCACTAGAACTTATAACAGATTTGATCTGGAAGAAAAAAGAATTTATGAACTTGATAAGTTAATGGAAATTATTCAAGGAAAAAATGAGAGCGAGAGGAGAAAGACAAGGAAGGAAGGAAAGATGGTAGGAAGGAGGAGCAGGGATGGAGAAAGGCAGGACAATAGACTAAGGTAACTAAGATTTTCAGAGACTGTGCAACACATTAATCAGATCAGCATATGCATAATAGGAGTCCCAGAAGTGGAGAAGAAAGAAACAGGAAAGAAAAAATGCATGAAGAAATAGAGACTAAAAAATCTCCAAACTTAATGGACAAGATTAAGCAGCTCAGTGGACTCCTTAGGCAGGTAAATGTTAAAGGAGTCACACCAGGAAGCAAAATATCAAATTGATGAAGGTCAGTGACAGAGAGTCTGAAGAGCAGCAAGAGGAAAAGAATTTTAAACACACAACCTCGACAAGATTAAGAGCTGACTTAGAAATCTAAGAGGAGATTTATTAGAAATCTCATTAGAAATGAGATTTAAAAATTCCAAGGAGAGAAAGATAGTAGATGGCAGCTTCAAAGTGTTGAAACAAAAAACTTCTAATCAAGATTTCTAGGTCTAGGAAAATTCTTTCAAAAACTAAAGAGCAATGAAGACAATCCCATGTTAAGAAATATAATTGTTTATACTTGGAGAAACACTGAACAAGTCCTTCAGACTGAAATAAAAGGAAGTTAGACAGAAACTTAAGGGAAGACCAGAAATGGTAACTATATATGTATATATAGCTTGAAAATATGTAAGAAAAATATACATATATATGTATATATGGAAAGCACTATGGATAGATGTGTATAGAGCACAATAGGTATCCATTGCTTTCTGCCCCTTCCATACCATTTCATCTAACAGCACTCTGACATCTTTCTATAGAGTCACAGCTTTCCAACTAGATAGTTGGCTGAAAAATATAATCAAGTAGGCTGGCTGGCTGGCTGGCTGTCTTTCTTTCTTTCTTTCTTCTTTCTTTCTTTCTTTCTTTCTTTCTTTCTTTCTTTCTTTCTTTCTTTCTTTCTTTCTTTCTTTCTTTCTTTCTTTCTTTCTTTTTCTGTACCAGTGATTGAACTCAGGACCTTACGTTTGCCAGGCAAGCACTTATTCTACTGAGCTATTTCCCTGGCCCTTTGTGTTTCTTTAGGCCTTGGAATTTGCATCTTACAAGTAGTGTAAAGACACTGAACATATTCAGAGCACACCTATCCCAAGAGCAGCACCCTCACTGGTTTGTGATGTGCGACTTCTGCCTTTCCTGCTCTCTAGGCCTCTACAGCTGCTTTGGCTCTAGTTCTCCAGCCTTTCCAGCATATCCAGGATTCTTAATCATTTACCAGTCAATTTTCTTTCACTACCATTTATCTGGTTTTGTTTCTGTTCTTTGCAAGAACAGTGGGTTAGGCTCTACACAAACAGATGCTGAGATGGAGTTTGAATGGCAGAGGATTTATTAGAGATAAAAGCTTGTGGAAGAGATGGGAGGGAAGCAGTCTTAGGGAAGGGAGAAGCTAAACCACAGTGCAGGCCTGATAGCCTTGACTGATTGTTTTCCCACCTTGACTGATCACTGGACGTGGGATATAACCAGCCCCTAAAGTTGCCCAGGAGGAGTGGGCTCTCTAGAGCTCCCAAGAAAGTTGACACTCAGAGGGGTCTTCTGAGACCTGTAGCAACAAGTGCTGCCTTGGAGAGGAATCTGGATGGCTCAGCACTGACATCTGTTGTTCACCTTTTCCACCAGTCAGATAAACTTCTTCATCTCTAATCCCTCAGAATTTCAACTGGCTTTTCTTTTGACAGAAAATTGAGGAAAGGAAAGGAAGGGTTTGGGGAAAAGCTATAACCCTTAACACCAAAATTGGTCTTAGAAGAACAAGTGGTTACACATAGTATTTTTCTCTACTGCTTTTCATTTGACATTCTTCTCATTCTTAGCTCTCACCACTGCTTATCATAGTGGCTCTCCCTTTGTTTGTTTATTTCTGTATTTAGGACAGGGTCTACAGGATGTACAGGGTCTCACTACATAGATTGGACTTACAGTGATTCTTCTATTTTCAGCCTCCCAAGTGCTGGGATTATAGGCATGCTGCCACGCCCAGTCTCAATCACCATCTCAGTGTGCCCCGGGGACAGGGCCAGCAAGGCACCCCTGGGATTGAACCCTGACCGCTGCGCTCTGCCTAAGCAGGCCTTTAGTCCGCTGAGCTATCTGGCCAGCCCCTGCCTTGTTTTGATAACATTGTTTATCCTATTTGGGGGTTCTGAGTCTCTGGTCTTTATGTCCTTCTGGGGCCAGGACTGACATGCTTGTTCTTTTACTACCAGTTAGAAAAGACCAAGAGGCACCCGGGGAGTCACCTAGATGCCATGTGAAGTTCTCCCTGTCACTGTTGCCTAATGGCAGCCTTGACTTCTCTTGACCAATTCTTTGCCTGGATGGCAACGGCTTCCATTCAGCCTCATCCCTGGAGACAGGGAGCTCCAAGCACCTAGGGAGCAGCCATTACTGGCTGTTTAACAGGACTCTTCCTGTGCCCAGTAGAGAAGGTGTGTTTCCTTTCAAGACAAGGAACAATAATCCTGCAGATCCCACAGTCTGAAAATAAGAAGCAGCCAATTCCCTAGAGAGATGAGATTTGAGGAAGTATAGCATGGTGGTTTCCATTTATGTACTTTTGTGTTTGATATAAACTACCAAGAAAAAGTGTCAGATTGTGTTCATATCCATATTTCACATGGAAATTTTTGTGCACCTGCTTTTAATGGTTTAATTTAAAATACTAATTCTAAAAACATAGTGTTTGTTATGAAAATGAGGGAAACATTAGCTTAGAAAAATAACTGGGATTTTGAGTATTTTATTTTGTATTTACACATGTTTTGGATATACAAAACTGATTTGTCTCTTTTTTACATATACATATATTAAGTGTAGGAAACACCTTGTAAATTAATTAAATTTGCATTTTATTAGGTAAATCAGTAGGTTACTGAAAACAGTATGTGTGCATGCATTATACAAAGAGAAAGGAAAAACTATAAAATTAAAGGTATAGAAAATGCTAATGACTACCAAAAAGTCTACTCTACCCTTTCCTAACTGAATTTCATTTTTAATTCTAATTTTTCTGGTGAAGAAATTGGTGCTGAGAGAAAGAAAGCTTGGATAAGTTGATTAAGGGGCTGGTAACTCTAATAAGCTAGAGTTGACAGAGCTGGTCCTGGACTTCACCTCTAGAGAAGACTGCAAAACTCACATAATAAGTACCCCTAAATTGATTAAGGGTTTGGCCATTACACTATACAACAGGCTAAAGACACAGCCCTCCACCTGCTCTATTTCTTTCTGTGAACTTGAATTTAAGCTCTTACAAGACCTCTGTCAGCAATTTTAACAAGCTTACTAAGCTGTATATCAGAGAGAACAATCTCCATAAAACTACCTGCATTTCAGACACTTTGGCAAATGTAAGGATCCTCATGGCCACCATCAGTTCTAACTGTCTGCTATGAACCAAGGGTGCCCATAGATTCCTTCAGCTTCAGTGATACACTAGACAGACTCACTGAATGCAAGAAAATGTCATAAATTTCTATTGCCATTTTGTTTTATAAAAATGCTAAAATTAGAATCAACCAAAGGAAGGAAAGCAAATGGCCAACTTTGCATGGTTTCCAAATTCCAAGCTCCCATATCCTCAGGTACAGACCACCCTCTTGGCATCATTGTTATTTCCCTGACTTTCAGGAAAGGGAAGCCTACAATAGTATTTGGAAATTTTACTGAGGGTTCATTAATCAGGATTTACTGAATCATTGTTTATATAGTTGAACAAAACCTCAAATCCTCTCTCTGAAGGAGTCAGACTAATATTACTGGACTCAAAATCCCAATTATCTAAATGTGACTGGGATTTATGGTTAAGATTATAGAGATGGCTGATTCCACTCTGAGTTCTTTTCAGCATAAATTATCAGATATTTTGCAGAGGGAGTCCCTATAAGAATACCAAAGACACTTTATTACTTGGAAATTTTTGAGAGATTAGAAGCTATCTCTGAAAAGCCTGACAAAGTCTTACTTTGCTGGCATGATTAATTCTTCACTAGGCAGGTGTTTTCATCATCTTAAGGGGTTCTGTGTTCTTATGGAAATGGTACTGTTCTTTGATATATACCTGTAAGAGCTTAAACCCAAGTTCAGGGAAAGAACTAGTCCAGTGAGAGGATTTAGAAGGTCTGTGGGAAAAAGTTTAGTTACTTGAGAGCCATATCTTGAAACTGAGTTTGAATAATATCAAAGATCAAGTTATTTCTAATATGCCATATGAGAAAGGCTTACATTTTTCTGTAAGAATGCAGTTATAGCTTAAATCCAAGAATGGATAAAATTACATGGGCTTTATTATTTATTTTATCCAGAATAAAAAACTCTTTCTAATACAATCACAATTGTATGTAATCTTCTACCCATTGCAGAACAACATAATTGTGGAAAATTTATATGTAATTTATCAGAGTTTTTCATGGTTTAGATTTAAAAGATTGAAGACTCAGATACTTAGAGGTGGGGCTTTAGGAAGCTTATTATACTACTCAGTGGATTAATTTATCATTGAATTTATAGTACTGTTAAGAGGTAAGGCCCAGTTAGCAGATATGGATCACTTGGAGCATGACATGGAAGGGTATAACCTTTCTCTTGGCTCTTCCTGTTTCTCTCTACTTCTTGGCTACCCTGGGTTGAACAGCTTTCATACATGTCTTTTCACCGTGTGATTTCTAACCATGGACTAACCCTACTGATACCGTGAGTCAGTTTCAGTAAAACAAACATTTTCTCCTTAGGTAGATGTTGGATATTTTGTTCTGTGATAGGAAGTCAATTAATATAGTTTCTCATGTTAAAATTGAAGTAGAGAGGAAAGCTAAATTAGTAGACTATTTTGACATAAGCTACTTTAAAAGCCTCTTATGAAAATAAATTCAATGTGAGAATAATGTTAACATTATAAGAGACATTATCCAGCTATGCCCCTTTTTATGGCCTTAATATCAACATTAACATAAAAATGTTGATGATTCAGAAAGAGAATTTGCAAAAATAGTGCTAATGAGCTTTAGGTTAGTAAACTCATTTCATTATATAAAAACTGATCACTGACTGCTGCTGTAGGAGAAGTACACATTGAATATACGTGAGTCATAGGCCTTGAAGGTAGAAAAATTGCTTCCATTTAACATTTTCATATCTTGTTTCAAGAAAACAAATGAGATATTATTTTCCAAATATGTTGTAATAATTCATAAATGATTTTTAAATTCAATTTGGTAAGTAATTATCAAACATCATGGTTTCTCCTCTAGATAAGATTTTGCTACTTCAAAGTAGTGTTGTTACAAATATGCATTCATATTATATAGAAAGAAATGATTGAGAATTCTCTATAGAAGTCTTTTGTTGATTTGTCTGAGAAGGGGATGCCCAGTGGTATACCGCCATGGCTTTAACTTCATGATCCATGAAGTTAACTTCATGATTCATTCCAAGGAAAATTCTAAGGTTTTTAGATTTTACTCTTGCATCTTTGCAACCAGATTCAGCCCACATATTCCTTTTCCATTTCTGACATCCTCTACCATTACCCTGTTTCACCTCGCAGGTCAATGACTTCAAGCTATCCGTAAGCCCTAGACTCTCTTTCTGAGTCTCTATTTTTCTAAATGTCCCTACTTGAGCTGACACTCAAGATACTTCTTGTTGATGAGCCTCCTTGCTGTACGATATTGTCTTATCTCAGAATATAACCTTACTGGTAAAAATAGATAAAAATGCTTGACCATTCTATTCTAAAAAGATACCTGCTTGAATTGTAGCAAGGACAGTACATGAAACTAATACAAATGCTGCAAACTTCAAGCACTAGAACAGAATTCTGAGCTAAAGCAGTCACTTTTCCCAATGGAACTTACTTGTATCCGACCAGTCTGAGTAGCTTTATGAGACAGAAGAGAAAGAGTCTAAAAGTCTGGTCACTTCGGGAGTTCATACTCCAGTGTTCACTATGTGACATCATGAAGATGTGTTAAGCCTACTCTGCTCAATAATCTAACCTACCTGTAGGATTGTAGTAAGCATTGAGGGTGATAATACATGTAAAGTCTCCTACTGGTGTCATCCCACACAGCAAATGCTCAGTGAAGGTTAGCTGTTATTATTCCTATTTATGCTTCATCTTGGAGCACTCAGGAATACTAATGAAGAGAACCAAATTCACTCTTACCTTTAAAGTTCCAGAAATACATTCATGGATTGGGTCCAGTTAGCCAAGGTTAAATAATTGCTGGATTGGAGCAGCTTAAAGCAGCGAGAGATGTGTGTTTTTCATCCTGGTAGCCAGTCCTGTGGCTGCAGCTCTTCTTATTAGCTGCTGCACACTGGTCCTGCATATGATGGTGCTAACTGACTATTTGGGTGCGTAGCATGTGCTCGTGGACATGAAGGGAATAACACTGTTTTCTACGCTATGAAAGGCAAAATTAGCTTTTGTGCTGAAGTTCGCATTATAATGAACAGCACAGCTGCTCACTCTGGCTCTTATTGCCAGCATATGTCCAGGGGTGATTTAGTATCTCTGTTTGTATTTCCAGTGAAATTTACAATGTCTATTCTTTTCTTTAAGCAGTTCATAATGTGGCAAATTGTATATTAACCTTAATACTTAAATAATGATTATTTGCAGGTAAATATACTGTGGTGACCAAACTAAAATAAATGTAAATGATTTTGACTAGTTTGGTGTTGGGTACTTGCTTTATTCCTAATCTAATGGTGGCAAACTAGCTAATTACATTTCCAAGCCTTGTTGGCATTCCTTTAACAGAATAGATAATTTTCCTATACATTAATGATGGAAGGCTGCCTAGAAAAAATGGTTTAAAATGTCTGAGAAAGGAGAAAATCTCTTTCAAAGCTTCCTCTTTCCTTAGGGTCATGTCCATCAAAATGAGTAAAAACACAGTAGTTTGTTATTGGATATTAAATTATTGAGTAATTTTGTGGTCACATTGCCAAACAGGATACCCAGTCATTATAAGTCACGTTCTGATGGTTGTGATGAGGTTTATCACTCAGGAGCTATTTTTTTAAATTAATTTTATTGAGAAACAAATAGCAATGAAACAGTTTCCAAACTGATTAGTAGGACAGTTTCAATAATTAATACATTGCATATTGTTGTTTTGTAGTGGTTATTCATAGGACAAGATGCAGACATGATATATTGTCCAAAAATTATCAGTACAAATCTTTCTTCTCACTGAATTAAGAGAATGCAGCTGTGTATCTATCCTATTTTGAATATACAGATACAAAATGGTCTTTCATTTGTATCCCCTTTTTTGTTTAGTTTGTTAGAGATGGGTATTCCATTGTCATTTAAACATTGTAGGTGGGTGAATTCAGCAAAATAATCCAATACAGTCCAGTAGTCCATAATAGTAGTGGGTTATCTGTAGGACTGGCAATGTCAGAAGTTGTTGACTTGAGCCTTTTACAGCTCAGCATATTAATAGGGCTTTACTTTTCATACCTCATTTTTATACTTTTCTGCTGGATGGTTAAGACCAAGCTAGGGCAAGACCTTTATAACAAGCAATGCAGCTTTTGTATCTGACAAACTCAGGAGCTATTTTCAGGCTGGTTGACTGACGCTGCCTCAACGCTGGTGAATTTCCTCAGCAAGAGCTGCGAGTGCAGTTTGGCTCTCTTGGGATCTGTGCTTATTAGTGGCAGCTCTTTTGAGAGCTAAATATTACAGTTGCTAAATATTTCATCTACTTTCAGAAAATTGGAGTAAATCACAGTTCACTGCTCTTCAAGTAGTGCAGGCACTTGCCATGCATTCAGAGACCCCAAACCGCCACTGCCGGTAGGATCACAGCGTCTCCCAGGAACACTAAAATGCAACACATTGTGCTACACAGCAAGGATGGAGGCTCTGCTCTTACTTCTTCCTTACCTAAGCATGGATAAAGAGAGAAAATCTAAGTAAATCCATAAAGCTGCATCTTTTTAATAAAACATTTCTTTTTTCAATAAAATATTTCTAATAGCATTGAGAATGTCTTACATATAATAAATACAAGATAAACACTTTGGCACCAGGTACAGATGGTTACTCTGTGAAAATTCTAATTGGGACAAGCAAAGGAAACATATTTACAACTCTAATCAAACAAATGCCTTGAAATTTATATCAGATTTTCTCACTCTTGTTTAACAGAAGAAATAAACACCTCCCAGTGGTTTCCTTCCAGAACATGGTAGATACCAGTAATTTTTGTTTCAGAATGGGGAAGTTTAATTTGGTTGGAAGTACAAATAGGCATAGATACAATAAATCTGCTGTATCTCCACAAACTCATTTGCCTGTTGTCATCAAGCAGGGTTCAAGGAGGTCCCTGCAGAGCAGAAATGAGGAGCCTCGCTCAGGCCAGGCAGGTGCTTGTTGTTGACTGCAAAATAGAATTCAAGATACATCAGAGAGAGGCACAGGCCCACATGCTAGGCCTAGTGAATGCAGGGCACACTCTACAGAAGGTGGGCAGGACACTAGAGAATGAGACACCCTGTGGTTTGGTGCTGTGGACTTGGCAGTATCTTCAAAAAGGATGTTTTACCTAACCGTGTATAATCTAGCTGGTATCTGCATCTTTATGTTGAAACCTAAGGTTATTGTCCTTAGATTTCTAAGGATCTGGTAATAATCTAAGGTTATTGTTCCTTAGTGGGTTAAAACAAAACCTTCAACAACTAGGTGAAATAAAAACTGTTTGCATGTTTTGGAAGTTCAGGATATGGCATCCATTTAGTAGTTTTGATTAGGTACTATTTATTTCTTTGAAAATGGAAGTCTTTAATGTGATTTTTAGAAATTTTGAACTTGTAGTATACATAACATTCTTATGAACTGGGTCCTGAAATGGGGATAAAACGGACCTAAGAAATGAGAGTAGGGGTAAATTTGGATAATTTTGATTATGCCTTAAAGCTGTAGCTTCTGTGTCTCCTTTCTGTTATCTTAATTCTTCTATCCTACCTCATCTTTTTTTTGTTTTGAGTATGATTTATTCAATAAAACTGTTTTGTCTTCACTAAAAATTAGTCTTCCTGTCAGTATCTTCTATTGCCTACCTAATTATCCATTTTAATTTCTAATAATTCTCTCCTTTTTTCTGAATTAAAGCATTCTCTTCAGCCTGGACAGTTTTTATACAACAGCTCTATCTGCTTTTCATGTTTGATTTACTTGGTGTTTCTCGAGGACTAAAGGACCTCGCTGCATAGGGTAGAGCCCATCAAGGAGGCCTCTGGAGCCGCAGCAAAAGCTCTCCCCTCACCAGGCTCCCCTCCCTCCTGCTCCCCTTTGCTGGTTTCTGGGACTGCTGCCTGGGATCTCCCTAAACGATTGGTTTTCACTCCTCAAAGGTCAAAGAGACTCCTCTTCTCATGACTGCCAGAAAATGCTTCTCTTCTGTGCTTGCAGCTTTGATTTCTTTGAAGCCTCTGTTCACTGTTTCCACTTGACCAAAACCACAGGGAGTTCATTTATCAAAGAATCACTCCCTTCTGAGAATTCTTAAAGGAAAACACTCTCATTCTGAGATGAGATAGCAGATGCAATAAGTTCCCCATTCATTCTATAGGATGCTAAATATTTTCGGATTGAATTCTCTATAGTGCAGGTTTGGAGTGGATTTCTTTTCAGCTACTGAATAAGCAGGGCACAACATGCCAAAGGAGAAATTTATATTTTTGTTTTATTTCCAAACAGTTTTAAATTGCACACTAATTTCACTCACCACTCAAAACATCCTTGAGCCACTCCTGTGGCCTAACTTTGGTACTCATGTACCAAAGTATAAGTGTGCAAGTGTTTCAAAATGGGTAAACAGAGAGCAGATCTTGTGATGTCCTACACTATTTTTATAAGATCAACATTTACTGAAACAAATGTGCTTTGAAATTATATTTGGAAACATTATTTTTTTCTTTTTTTGGCGGAACCAGGGATTGAACTCAGGTCCTTGCGCTTGCCAAGCAAGCACTTATTCTACTGAGCTACCTCCCCAGCCCCTTAGAAGCCTTATTTTGATAACACATGGATTTATATCCTAATAAGACTTTGAAAAACAGATATTTTTGCATGTCTCATTATTCTTTAATAAATGAACATCATGGCATCAGTCCTATAAGGTAGATGTGTGTTACACCAAATAGAGGAAAAAATGGCTCTTGTGCAGTAAGAAGTCACACAGTAGAAATAAACAAAGACCTGGTGCTTGTATCCCGGTGTCCTAGGCTTGTTTGCATTTCACTCATGTTGACAGTATTTCACTAGGAGAAAGCTTAATTTATCTCATCCAATTCAGATATTATGAAACCAAATTTGTTACTAATGCTTTCAAATTTGAAAACATCAGAATACAAAATCCATTGGTATTGAAAAATAAAATTATAGCCGAGGATACAAAGAGTAAAGTGGATTTTGTTTTCAGAATATTTCAAAGAAATCAGAATGAATAATGAATGAAAAATAGCTCTTTAATATTATTTTTTTAATTTTTAAAAATCTTTCATTTAAATATTTGATACAGGGTCTTGCTACGCAGCTTGGACTTGTAGTGATCCTCCTGTCTCAGCAGCCCCAGCGCTAGGATTGCAGGCATGCACTCCCACACCAGGTTTCCACACAGTGCCAGGATCAAGCCCAGTTCCTTGTGCTTGCCAGGCAGGTGCTTAGACTGCCAAGCTATCTCCCCAGCCATGATCTTTAATATTCTTAAAGAAATGCCACCATATTTTTAATGTTTTCACTTACTAAAGACTACACACACACAGACACACACACACACACACGGATATATAACACAGTGTTAAATTCCAGTATCTCTAAAGCTCCACCACCAGAAGTTATTATTGCAAGTGTACAATCTAAAGCACATCCGCACACTCACTTAGTCCACACCATCACTTAATAAATGAATGCTCTGAGAACATTGTACAGATACTGTAGCATGCTTGTCCTCTGTGTAAAGAGATAACAATGTCTACCTCATATAAAATTTATTGTCAGATAATCTCCATGTGTTTTTAGACAACAAAAATCCTAGATTTTTTTTCAAAAAGTAATTTTATCCCTATTGAATGAAACATGCCAAGGGAGTATCTGGTTTGAGTAGTGACTTTGTGAGGGACCCCAAGGTCATCAGAACCCATTTCTAGGATCTGGTTCTTTCCTATTTTGGCTTCAAAATCAAGCATTGGGTTGGCCTCTGGGAAATACTTACCATGGCAGTGCCAAGCCCCAGATTCTTGTACCCAATATAGAACATGTGGATCTTTCCCTGGAGTACAAAAATGATTGCTGATGCTCATTTTTCCTTTATGATTTTTCTTTAATTTCTTTAGCACGTGCTAATGATTCCATGTCTGAGTTCCCAGTGTGGAGGCAGTGCATGTGTACCTTCGTTCCCCTTTCCATGGCCTCTGCCTCGCTTCTCTCCCATCCGCCCATCCCTCGGCCCTCTTGTATTTCTCTGCACGTGTTTGCAGTGCGTGCTTACGTTGCATATGTGCAGTTGGTCCATGTATACAACACATCCCAATTCCTTTCCCATCTGCAGCCCTCTTCACTGTCCCCTTCTTGTCCCCTCCCTCCATCTCTTGATCGCCTTTCTCTTTGACAACAATCTATCTCCCTACTTCATATTATCTATCTCTTTTTTTCCTTATTTTTTGTTTGGGGTTCTCATATAAGACAAACTGTGTGACATTTGAGCTTGTATGTCTGATTTATTTTATTTAACATTATGGTCTCAAAATGCATCCAGTTTAATACAAATGACTCAAATTTACCTTTCTTTATGGCAGAATATTGCTCCATTGTGTGCAAATACATTTTCTTAATCCATCCACCGATTGATAGACATAATGACCACTTTCAAGATTTATCTATTATTTTTTAAAAGATTGATTAATTGATTGATTGATTTGGTGCAAGGCCTCCGTATGTAGCTTGGACTCATAGTGATCCTTTTGTCTCAGCCTTCCCAGCACTGGGATTACTGGCATGTGCCACCATGCCCAATTCCAGTGGCCAGCACAGCTCAGGGCCAACACAGCATGTGGTATCATGGATCAAACCTGGATCCTTGAGCTTGCCAAGCAGGTGCTTAGACAGCCAAGCTATCTCCCTGGCCCAAGACTCATTTATTACTAAGTGTGCTGCTATAAACACAGGAATGCATATATCACTGTAGCTATTTGGGAAGATACCAAGAATAACTTGGTCAAATAGAATTTCTAGTTTCAGGTTTTGGAGGAATCTTCACATTAGTTTCCTAAGTCATTGTACTAATTTATACTCCACCCAAGAGTATTGAAAGTTCCTTTTTACTTGCAGCTTCTTCAGCATTTGTTATTATATGACTTCTCAGTGGCCATTCTTTGAGGTAAGATGGAACCTCAGGGTCTTATTGAGCTATATGTCCAGCCTCAATGATCACTGGGAAAGTTGATAATGTACTTGGATAGGCTTGAGCTATTATGTTCTTCAGGGATCACTGGGCCCAAGATAGACATGTTGGAGTCGTTACCATGGAGGCCATGTGAGTACCCCAGGAACTGAAAATGGTCAGCGAGGGACCGGAGACTGAAGAGGGAGGCTCAGGATGTGAGCACTCTAACATCTTAAAACTAAGAAGTGAAGCAAGAGAAAAGGAACTAACAAAGGAAACTAAGAAGGAATATCCAATGAAGTGAGAGTGTGTTATTCTGAAAGTCAGGTTAATAATTTGCTTCTGGGAGGAAGGAATGGCTAACTGAATAAAATATTAATGACATGTAAGGGAAGAGCAGGAGGGTAACCGAGGAGCAAGGAGGAAATCTCTGCTGGCTTGCATGGTAATCACTTTGGTGGAATAGTGGCAGCCAGCAACTGATCTCAGTGGGTTTATGGAAGAAACAGGAGGAAGAGAAAGAAGAAAAGGAGGGGCAGGAGGAAAGAAATAAAAAGGAGACCAGGGTAAATTTTTCTAAGAGTTTGTGGCAAAAAAGTGGGGCAAATAAATGGCAGAGAATAGCTAAAAAAGAAAGCAGAGTTGTGAAAATTTCTTCTAAAATGAGAGAAATAACACTGTATTTCAATA
>NW_004524978.1:435554-436152 GCF_000260255.1 Octodon degus | reverse complement strand
TATCAATATCTGATGGAAAATACCTGTTCCATGATATGCCAAAATGTTTGATATTTCTACAGATAGGATAAACCGTACTGCATATATTGCAGGTTAATAATTAGCTTCTCTTCTGGAGGGTTAACAACCTAAGTTGGCAGATCAAAATTTGGAGAAAAGGAAGGGCTGCATGATTAGCCAACATTTTGGCCCTAGCCTTTCAAGGTCAGTGAAGACTCGGGACATAGGTGAACCTGTACTATAACAACATGTAAATCAGTTGTGCTCCAAATTTTCTGATCAAGAAGATTATGGAGCCACAGAAAAAGGTGTTCGATGATCTAAAGTGAGCCTGGGGAGAGTCACATTGGAGAGAAAAAACATATTCTCAAGCTTTCACAGAGAGCAAATTGGTCAAGCAATGGCCGTGACTTATCCTCATGTCAGACACTGACAAAAGGATGTACAAAAGGTGGTACAGGGCTACAGGATAAATCCTGAGAGTATTTGGCTGATCTTATCAGATACAAAAGTTACATTCCTGGGTATGTAGGTCTTGCTATATCTCGGTCTTAACCATCCAGTAGAAAAGTATAAAAATGAGGTATATAAAGTAAAT
>NW_004524978.1:423569-435454 GCF_000260255.1 Octodon degus | reverse complement strand
TTCAGGCCATAGTTTTTGTTTGTTTCTAATTTTACTTTCTTTCAGGCAGGCAGATTATATTTGGTTAGGAAGATTGTATCATACGTATAGATTCTTCCCATTTCTTGAGGTACATCATATTCATATAGTATTTACTTCTACTTCTACTACACTATGTTCATATCTAATTAATTAGAGACATTTTCTTCATATTTTGTACAAAACTCATACATTTAACACGTATTGATATCATAAAATTTATAATGCTCCTTATCATTCACATTCTCTGAAGCTAATAATCAGATTTCAAAACCAGACGTTTTCTGAAGGAATTGAATAAATGAATCCAAAAGAACTGAAAACCTGATTAATCTGAATGAAATACAATTGTGTATTTCCCTAAATAAAGCCATCTGTAGTTTGAAACCTTGTCTGCATCAGCCTGCTAGGCAGTGGACAATAGCTAGGGTGATTTGTTTTCTGCCTCACAGGGGCCAACGTGAGATCACCTCTGTTCATGCCCACACGGGCTACTTTAAGCTTCCTTCCAAATTTGGGCCAGCTCTCAGGAGAATCCAGGCTCCCTTATATGGAAATGCATCTGTAAACGGACTCTCATACACACACACACACACACACACACACACACACACACACACACCCCAAAAAGGCTTTTGGAAAAACCTTTCAGGAGGTCAACATGCCCATGTGCCTCTCTCTGAAAGATAGATGAAGCAGACAGATTTCAAGATATTTACTAGGTTTTGGATGGAAGTATAAGTTCCTATTCACATACAGCATCTTCCTCTACTTACAGTATACTACATTCTCAGGCAAGACCTTCCCACACCTATAGCACACCACATGTGCTCATGAATTTAGGCTAAGAAGTTATGGTTCTGCTGTTGGGACAGCCTTACTGTTCACATTTTTTAAAGAACCTGATATTTCCTGATATTTCAGACATTATTCTGGGCCTTTCACTCTGCTAAAGGACAAAGAAAGATCACTGTTACAATTGAAAAAGAAAATGCTGAGAATGTAATGGAGAAAAAGATTTTAAACAAGAAAGAGCAACTTACCAAGACAAGCGATGATCAAATGAGCAAGAAAATCAGTGAAAAGCTACTGCCTTTTAAAACATCAGAGAACTTTCTGGCTTGAAGAGTTAATCTTGTTAAGATAAGAATTTGTCAATCAGCTCAATAGGGAAATTGGATTACACTTTGACCCACGGTTGGATGAGTCGCAAAATATCTTTCAGGAGAAGAAATTAAATTTTAAAAATTCAATAAATTCAATTCATCCTTAATGTGGAACATAATTATTCTCCAACCATCTTCTTTTCCTAACCCCCCCAAAAAAAAAATGAAATAAAATACTGCTTAAATAATAGTTCCAGAAAATGAGCAGGAAAAAAAACACCTTTCCCTTTACTTAATTAGTCAAAATTATGTGCTGTCTGCTATTTCTTTTCATCAGTTATATTACCTTGTGTTTGCAGGATCTCTTAGATTTTTCAGTTGCTCTTACCTTGTTCTTTAACAGCCACTTCTTTCCTCTTCTAACTCCGTCTCAATTACTCTTCTCTTGTTGCTGGGACAAATAGCCAACACCGAAAATGAAGGAAGGAAAGGTTTATTTAGCCCACAATTAGTGGAGGTTTCAGTCCATACTCAGCTGGCTCGAAGGCAGTAGTGGCACAGGGCAGAGAGCAGGAGTTCATGGCGGTGGCAAAGAACAAAAGCAAAATGGAGGAATAGCAGCAACAATAGCAACAGAGGAGTCTGTCTCTCTGTCTGTCCTAAGTTACATTCAGGCTATTCTCGCCAGGGTGGGTGTAGCACTCACACCCATAGTCCCAGCAGTACTAAGACCCATAATTCAGTGGATCATGAGTTAATCTCAAACTCTAGAAGTCCCCACCCCATGACTTCATGAGGCTTTGGTGGGACAATTATACCCAAACCATAACAAATTCTCAAGCTCTTATTTAGGTGTTTTATCTTAATAAGGCTGTGCTTCAGGGAAAGCAGGCCCCTGCCTCTGGGCAGAAACCTTGGTAACTCTGTGTTTTTGGAGTAATTATGAGTTTACTAGATCAGTTTGATAATTCCATTTCCTCTCCACTCTGACTAGTGAAGAAATACCACATGACCTAGTTCATACTAGTGGGACCCCAGAAGGAGGCTGAGAATTAAGATTTTTCTAAATTTAAAAAAAGACACAAAAATAAATCAATAGAAGATAAAAAGATATACAAAGATTCATTTTCCTTTGCTTATTTCACGTCTGGGCACTACTGTCTATTTATGCACTCTTGGCAATGCATTACCTATCCTAATACATTAGATTGAGCTGGGAAAATAAGAATACCAAAATGAAAATAAGCATTTAGAGAAGAATTTAGATTTTTTTCTAGAGAAATCATATTTCATTAAAATAATTTCAAATAAGATTAAGACACAATTAATGTTTATTGATAAACATAGGAAATGATTTTTAAAGTGATTTGAAGCGTTCTTTGAATTTTTAATTTTTATTAGTACGTGTTCACTGTGCGTAGTGATTACATTCTTTGTGGGGAGTCAGCTCGTGCATGTGTGAACATACATGTCTGCAACTGACGGCACGGGTACACTGATTCCTCCTAACGTGAAGGGGGAAACCCTTTCCACCTTTCCAGAAACATGAGAGAAAAGACTGAAACATAGCTACACTTCTGAGCAAAAGAAAAGCCCTTCCAGGGGTTAACAAGTAAAATAATCAGCAAACAACTTGCTGAGCAGATGGCTGGGGGTGGGTAAGAGAGGAACTAAATCTTCGCAGAAATCATTTGATTAGGACAGTTGGAGGGCTGCGCAGCAAGTCTCCTAACACGATCAGGTGACACTGCGTCAGAGGGAGCATGTGTGTGCACTTTGCCATGTGTTACGGAAGTGGGGTCCCAGGGTCAGGGATCCTGACACCTCCCTTAATCAGAAAACCTTTTCAGTAATTCTTTATAATTTGATGCTGTGTTTACAAATCTCTCTCCAGGTATTTTGATGTGTGAGAATTTTTACTAGGTTGTTTATATCTCTTGTTTTTACTAGGTAATAAAAGTTAGCAAAGACAAGTAACCAAAATGCTGATGGACCAGAGTCCCATCAGGAAACAAAAAGGCTATCAAAATTGAGTTTGAGGAGTGTTTAGTAAAGGGAACAGTTATAAAATTGTGAACAAGAAAAATCATAAAACAGTCCAAGCCTTAAGGACTTAAATCTAAAAGGGCTTATACTGCTATTCTTCTGCATATGATGCTAATTCCCACTGAAGGGCTTTTCATTTTTCATTTTTATAGATCACAGCAACTTCTTTTTCACTGACCCAAACTCCATCTAACTAAAGATCCAGTTCCAGATTCAAGTCAAGTGCTTGCTTTCCTGGGAAGGTGGGAACATTTTGTTCCTATTCCTAATAATAATTTGAATCCAGTTAGAATTAGGACCAGTACCACAAAAAAGAAAAATCAATGGAAGAGCTTTATAGAAGCTTCTTCCTTATTTACTGTGTTGGTTCCTTTTCTTTCATTGTTGAAACAAAATACCTGACACCCAGAATTAAGAAAGGAAAGGTTTATTCACCTCATGGTGTGTAGAGGTTTCAGTTCATGATCAGCTGACTCCAAGGCAGGATGGTGAGAACAGGAGTGACAGTTCAAGGTGGCAGAAGAAAGCAAAGCCACAAGAGCAAAAAGGCAGGAGCAGAGAGCAGGCCTCTTTCTGTCCTTTACTTTATGTAGGCTGTTTGCACTCATACCCATAATCCCAGCCTTGGACCATAAATCAGTCCCAACCCTAGAAGCCCACTCCTTGACTGCATGATGCTTTGGGGGAACGTCTAGACACAAACCATAACATTTATGTAAACTGAATCTACTTGTGAAAGTCCAAAAAGCTCAAGAAAATGAGATTTCCAGTGGAAAATGAATTTTTTTTTTGAGAGAGAGAGGGTCTTCCTCTGTAGTGCAGGCTGCCCTTGAACTCCATGCCTAGCAAAGGTTGACCTGGAACTCTCAGCCATCCCCTGCCTGCATCAACTTCCTGAGTGCTGGGGTTACAGGCTTCAGCCACCACACCGGGTGCTCCATACTGGAGCCTGGTAAGAAGGAGGAGCTCTTTTAAGAAGCTTATTATTGTGAGTGACATTTTTTTAAGATGGAAAGACACTAGTTTCTACAACACTATAGTAATGTCCAAATAAAAATCATTAGAAAATATTATATTTACCTATAGAGCATTACTCTATATTTGAAAAGAACAAAAGTAGCATAAAATACTAACAGAAGTAAAAGACAACTGCAAACAGACTTTCAACACATACAGTGAGAGGTATCCATCTAGTCATGCTAAGTTTTTGAAATGGCTCTTCAAATAGTTTTCAATAAAGATAATGATTTCCTAATTGCAAGAACATTGGAGGAACTGACACAGGGCAGTATTAAAAATTCTGTTAAGCATTCCCTATGATTGCAAAGTAGATAAAATCTGGGGTTGCAAGTGGATAGAGACTCGCTCAGTTGGTTCCCTTGGGTAATTTTCCTAACTCCCAAACAGAGACCTGAAGAGTTGTACATGGTCATCACCCAGGAAAATCTTCCACTGTCTTTGTTTGAGTAACAAAGGACCCCATTTGAAAAGAAGTAGCATTAAAGACATTCCTCCCATCTCTTATTACTGCCTGCCTACTAGCACAGTCCACCTATTTTATAGGGTTGTATTGGCTACTTGGTTGCAGTAGTGATTTTAACAAAGTGCAATTTAAAGGACTGAGAAAAGAGAGAGGACTACTGCACATGTTTCTTAATTATTTCAAAGATTTGAATTCAATGGAATAAAATACTAGTTCTATGTTAGTAATGAAAATTCTCATCAATGGAATGCACTCTATAAGCATAGTTCTAATGCAAAAGAAGTCAAGTTTTATTGTTACACATCTGGAGTGGTACAGATACAATAAAAATGTAACACTAATTTTAACTTACTATTTTAAATTTCTGATTGTTGAATACGAATTTGTTCTCATTTAATATAATTCTTCTAATGAAAGGCTGGTGTGTTTGGTTCCCATACGAAACCAAAGGATAACATGTAGGCTAATCTTGGAACAAGTTAACAAAATCATGTATAAACACCAACACTACATGTAACTTACTACTCACTGATTCACAAATTAGAAAAATTAACTAAGAAAAATGACCACCATTGTAGATATGAAGATTGTTTAGCACATCAGATCAATTACTGGGTCCACGGTCTCACATTGTTGAGCATATGGATGGTTCTATTCAGTGTGTGTTAGATCCACCAAGATGTTCATGTGTTTCAAATTAGATTTCTGTGTATGTTCTTAATTACTGGTTTTGTTTTTGTTGTTGTTGTTTAGGTATTTATACCTCTTTTAATCTAAATTTCAAATACTGGCGGTTTCTTTGGTAGTAAAACCATGTTAGTGATCATCACTTGATGAACATTGATTAAGTACCTGTGTTTTGTTTTGTTTTCCCCTCTGGATACCTGATGAGGTGCATGTTACATTTTGGTGAATTTCTTTAAAGAAAAAAAAAAGATTTGGCTGTGCTATGTGGAGAAGTAGCTGTTGCTCCTGGCAAAGACCATATGCAACCTAAAACTTAATGTTTTGTTGAAGAATCAGCTCATTCAAATAACCCAAATATTTGTGGATAAATATTTGGATAATTTATTGAACTAATTAGTATTGTTTGGACAACTTTGGTCCTTCCCATTGCATGGAGTTTTGTTGTGAAATAATGAACTTCATATGGATTCACTTCTAATGTGCTTGGCGTGTAAAAAATAAACACTCAATAAAAAGTAAGTTTTCAGGGGCTGGGGAGATAGCTCTGTGGAACAAGTGCTTGCCTGGCAAGCACAAAGTCCTGAGTTCTATCCCTGGTACCACAAAAAAAAAAAAAAAGAGTAAGTTTTCATTTATTTAAAATAAAAAGATTTCAGAGCAAGTTAAACTACTTTTTTTAAAAACAGCATGTAGAAAACCACTTTAGAGAAACCAATTTTGTTCATTAGTATGTTTCCAGTGACCATAAGAATGGCAGGGGAGCACTTAGAGTAAATATTGTGATTCTGCCCTGGGATGTAGCTGGATTTTGTCAGTGACCTACTTGTTTCCACCACGGCTTTCAAGAGTGCTATTACTGCTATTACTGCTATCACTCTGCCCGTTCTCCTTGTTCCCATAAATGTCTCTGATGCCTCATATCAGGTAATACACAGTTTTTTAAAAAAGTATTTTATATCATGTAGAAACAATCTAAATATAGCTTCCTGCAGAAATTGAAACTATCAGGAGAGGGAAGGGAGACTGAATAGTATGCTCACACTTCCATATTAGATTTACTAATGTGGAAGGAAGGAAGGAAGAAAGGAAGAAAAGAAGGAAGGAAGGAAGAAAAGAAGGAAGGAAAGAAGGAAAATGAAGAGAGTAGGGGAAGAAGGAGAGATAGAAGAAAAAATATTTCAAGTCATGACAGTGTTGGTGGAAATTCAACTGAAAATTGATTCTGCCTCTATGGCAATTGAGATTCTATAACACAAGTATAATTATTACTTTTTACAAAGTGGTAGAGTAATAATCTTTTGGTGGTTTACTTTCAATGTTAATGTTTGCACCTGCTTAAAAGGCTTAGCTATACACCTTATGTCAGACCTTTGGTGAAGCAATCATTTTAAAACCAAAGATAACATGGCTTCATTTTGTTAAGAAATTTATTTAGTAAAAATCTGAGGAATTTTATTTAAATGGCAGGTACTTAAGGCATCATACCTATCCGTTAAGTCTGCAGAGAAGACTTAGGAACAAAATTATAAGTAAATGCTTAACTGCTTTTAGTGCTATTAAAGGAAATCATCTTTCTCTTCTGTGGTTCATACACTATGCTCAGGCTACTTTTATAGAACTGAATTTAGATCATGCTCAGCTACGCAGAAGTTCACTACAGGTTTTCTGGAAAGTAGTACTGATGTTAATTTAAATGTTAACACCCGTATACAAAAGCCCAGGTCTAGTTTCATATGGCCTGGTAGAAATCAGCTAGAAACAGTTTTATCTGCATTTGAGAAATGTTTTTAAATTGGCTCTCAAGTTTCCTCTTCCAGATGGGCAGCATGAGCAGGCCCTGCTGAGATGGCATATTAAAGACCTAAATATGCCTTCAGTCTACATACGAATTCCCCAGGTTGACAATAAATATTTAAGGAGTTGCTGCCGTGTCATGAAAACAAAACTGCTCCTGTGTCTATGTAGGATGGTTTATGATTTAGTCTGTTTTCCACTTTTTCTACTCATTTTTTTATTTAAAGGGGTTTAGTCAATTGTATTTTCAAGGCTCCCCAGTAGCTTAAGCCACACAGCCGAGCTACACAATTATCAGAAGCCACAAAAAAGTGCCAGTGGGTTCCAAGGATACTATCCACGTGTACGTTGGTGGAAAACCTAGGCATATACCTTTCATAGCAAAATATGATACAACTGTGCAACAGAAAGATCCTAGCTTCATTCATTTCTTTATAATGCAAGCTGTTTTTTAGACCCTGCTAAACACTGAGACTACAAAAACGATAACAATCATGGTAATAATGTGTTTGTGTCATCCATAGACAACCAATGTCATTAATACAGTCATTCTCTGATGGGCATAGCATTTCATCTCAATCCTTTACATAACCTTTGAGGTAGATATAACCTCAGTTTGATGAATCTTAAGCCCAAATCCACTAACATTTTTGCTACCACAAAATGGTAATCCATCCAACTAAAATATAGTCTCTAAACCAGCACTTACTGTAATACCCTGATCCCTTAAATAAATCAATTATGTTGACTGTAAGGAAAGACATCCACTTCTAAGATGAACTGACACTATATTGGGTCTTACAGACTGACCCCTAGAGCCTATTTATATAGGATATAGAGACAGCTAGGTGCAAAAAAATAAGAAAAAGTAGAACAGAAAGAGCAGGAATTATGACTCCTCTCTGAGTATGTGATGAACGTGCAGAGTAGCATAGATCTTGTTCTTTGTCATATTTTCATGAATGTTTTGGCTTCTACAATTACTGAAGACCGTTCTTACCAAAGCAATAAGAAGCTTTGCTTATTGAATACAAACTCTCTTTTAGACACAGGGCCAAGTGCTGTATTCTACTTAATCTTACCAAAAGCAGCTTTGTGAAATACAATTGCTCATATTTATTGAGACTTTGGGAAGATGACTGGTTTGTGTATGTCTGTTATTCATCCAATCAGAATTACTATTTGAATCCAATGCATACTCCTATTTGCCATGACTTTCACATTGCTTAATTAAGAAGAGTTAATTAACAGAGAAATGTATTATACTTTTGATTTCCTGTCCATTTCACAGAAACCACAACTATTTCTGATAGGAATCAAAGACTAAAAAAATTGTGTTTGGTCAATGATTGTGTTCTGAGAGGATATTTTCTTATTAGCAGCATACTCAGAATTCAAAACAGGGCCAGTGAGATAGCTCAGCAGACTGAGAACCTGCTTTGGCAAGCACAAGGACCAGGGTTTGATCCCTGGTAGCATGCTCCAGCTCTGCCCCCGAGGTGCACTGAGCCTGCTAACCAGTCTGGGCATGGTGTCACATGCCTGTAATCCCAGTGCTAGGGAGGCTGGAACAAGAGGATCACTATGTGTCTGAGCTGTGTAGTGAGACCCTGTACCAAATACATAAAAAAATTCAACACCCCAGGCTTTGTTTTGTGTAGGAAATAGTGACAAAAATTTTACATAGGGTTTGTGATAGTGCATCTTGAGTCTAACTCTTACTTTGTAAAAGAGACAACTTGTTTGATCATGAAGGAAAATGTATAGCTGTGTCCCAAAAAGAGAATAAAGAATTTATTTATCTATTTAATGAATTTTAGGATAGGGTCTACAGGGTATACAGAGTCTACAGGGTCTCACCATATAGATCAGACTTGTAGTGATCTGACTGTGTTCAGGCTCCCAAGCACTGGGATCACAGATGCCTGCCACCATGCCCAGTCTCATCATCCATGCCCTCCAGGGGCGGGGCCAGCATGACACACTGGGGATCGAACTCCAGCCCTGTGCTCTGCCAAAGCAGGCACTTTAGTCCACTGAGCTATCTGGGTGGCCCCAGTAAAGAATTTATAACAAAACAATTTGGGACAAATATTAAACCATGCTCATAATACAATTAATCAAAAAACAGACTAGCTTTTTTTTAAATGCAGTGTCACAAAAGAGCTGTGTAATATTTTTATCAGCCATATTAATAGTTCAATGGTTAAAATCTGAAAGCATGTACATGGTAACATAGCTCACATATATAGGTCTTACTGTGTTAGATGTTGAAGTAATTTGGACAGAAAGGCTGGATAAGGCATTAAACATCATGGTCTTCTGTTAACTAAGGTATTAATTTTTGAAAATTCTCTCCTCTCCCACTTAAGGTTTTGATAGCAATCCTTAACTTTATGAGGAAAACATCTGGATGTCTATACATTTTAATTTAGTGATCACTCAATGCATCCTTACCAAGCACCCAATTTTCTTCCTGCCCTTCCTCTTCCTAACAATGCTAAGACGCAGGTGTCACCAGGTGACAAGTGCCTGCAGTGCATGTGGCTCAGGAGGAAGCTGACCAGACCGAAGAAGCAGCCCTCAATTGGCAGAAGCAATGTAGCCCATTTCTCCCAGAAAGCAAGGTACATGCCAATCATTCATGGCTCAACAGTTACTAAGTATGTTACTAAGATATAAACTGTGGTTTGAAAGAGGATATTATCCCCTGGAAGTACGTCTATAATCCTAATTCTTATTTTTAAAAGATATAGTAAAGAGAAAACCGTCCTTGCTGTTCTTAACATGAGGGTCCAGTTAAGAATGATAAGATCTGGTTCTACATTCATACAGAGATTAATTATCCTTGTTCTTTTTGTGTTAGATATTTAATCATATTAATAAAGTCATGAAGTTTTAATCATAGCAGTACATTTATTTCTAAAATGTTGTTCAACAATTTCACAATCCTTTACAAGAAAATCACCAAGCCTCTAACAAATGAATAAAATTGAGTTTAAGGAAGGCAAATTATTACAAGATTATTTACATGGTAGAAGCAAATTTCTGCAGTTTTTAAGCAAAGAATTGAATGTACAAAGACAACAGTTTGTCAATGACTTAGCTGATTTAGTAACAATTAATGTTTACTGAGCATTTATCATGCAATAAAGACTCAGATTTTTTAAAATTCTACCAGAGAAGTCATCCAGAAGTATCTTTAATTGTGCCTTGTAGCATTTCAGGTGGCTGAGACAGGAGGATCACGAGTTCAACCCCAACCCAGGAAATTTAGAAATTTATTGAGAAGCCTAACTCTAAGTAAGAAACAAAGACTACTGGAGATACACCTCAGTGCAACCAGGGTTCAATTCCCTGAACAGCCAGAAAGAAAGAAAGAAAGAAAGAAAGAAAGAAAGAAAGAAAGAAAGAAAGAAAGAAAGAGAGAGAAAGAAAGAGAGAGAAAGAAAGAAAGCATCTCAACATTTACCCACTCAAGAAATATTTTTTAATACAATGCATCTTTTTTTTTTTTTTTTGCGGAACCAGGGGTTGAACTCAGGCCCTTGCGCTTGCCAGGGAATCGCTTATTCCACTGAGCCATCTCCCCGGACCCCAGAAATATTTTTAATACCTACTATGTGATCATAAAACTCATATTCTGGAGCATTTTTAATGTAGTTAAACTTGAGGTGAAGAACTAAATAACTAAAGAAAGAAATCAGAAGAAAAAGTAATTTTATTTTATTTTTTAAAGAGAATAAAATGCAGTAAAAGGACATAAGACATGATACAGAATTTCACTAAACAAAATAGTAGGAATTCAACAATGATTGCCATATGGCATAATGTAGTCTTCAAATTAGTTGTTTAGATTATAAGATATAAGCATGCGAAACTGGTCTTTTAGGTTTTTACACTAGGGAGACAATACAATATTTACACATGTGGGTCTGATTTATTTCACTTATGAGTATGGCCTCTAGTTGAACTCACTTACATGTAAAGGCTTCCAGTTTGTCTTTCTTTGTAGCTGAGTAATATTCCATTGTATAAAAATATATGTTTCATCCATTCCTCAAGTGATGGGCATTTTTCAAGTTTGTCTTTCTTTGCAGCTGAGTAATACTCCATTGTATAAAAATGTATCTGTTTCATCCATTCCTCAAGTAATGGGCATTTTGGTTTTCTCCAAGATTTGGCTATGACATATATCCGACCAACCCCAGGTCCTGTGAGTGTGGGAGAGAGTTTCTGCTCTGTCCCGCGCCAGCCCGCTGCTCCAGGCCCAGGCCCGCTGTGTGAGAGAGGCACTTCCCTGCATTGTCCAGACCACCCTCTGCCTGGCCAGACCCATCACAGCCCTCCAGACCCAGCGCAGCCCGCCCTCTGAGTGAGAACTTCCGCTGTGCCTTGGGTCCTCCATATCCGACTGACCCCAGGCCCTGCGAGTGTGGGGGAGAGCTTCTGCTCTGTCCTGCACCCACCCCCCGCTCCAGGCCCAGGCCTGCCGCATGAGAGAGTCACTTCCCTGCGTTCTCCAGACCACTCCAGACCTCCCCTTCCCCACCTGACCAGACCCAGCGCAGCTTGCCATCTGAGTAAGAACTGCTGCTGCGCTCTTGGGAGTCCTGCAGACCCACCAAAACACAACACTGGTGAGTGTGTGGAAGAGCTTCTGGGCTCTCTCACCCCCACTTCTCATACCCCTCCAGACCCAGCCCAGACCTAGCATACAGGCTTGAGGTAAAACCCTGCAGCTAAAGTCC
>NW_004524978.1:422612-423469 GCF_000260255.1 Octodon degus | reverse complement strand
TGGGAAACAGGCAAGAAGATCAAGAGTGCGGATCTGACACCATTTGCTTGGCTTAAGCTGCCATCTTCTAGGTCAAAAATCACAGCCATCTCCCAAGTGACACTTTGTCTTAGTCCTGCTCCTCTCAAATTCCCTCTCAGCACTGCAGCCAGAATACTTTTCCTGAAGAATACATTTGATGCCATTTTCTTGTTTAAAACTCTTTAATAGTACCAATCCCTTTCATAATAAAGGCCAGAATTTCTTAACATGTATTGCATGTCTGCGATGGACCACTTGCAAGTCCATTCCACCCCACACACTCTTTGCACACTTGAGCTTGGCTAAAACTATTAGATTTCAATTCCAGCTCTTCCTGGCCTCTGGAGCAGACTCTCATTTCCACGCTCTTCTTCTGGGCCGTCACCCTTCACCCAGGACTCAGCCAACAGTGCTGCCGCTGCGTCTCTTCCTCCACCCCTGGGAGTGCTGTCCTCCTCTGCTGTAGTCTGAGCCTGCTCATGTTGTTCCCTTCCAGTGATGCTTTTGTCCCGTTTCAAAATGAATAATAAAATAACAAACTTGGAACACGTTGCTCTAGCTTCTGGGCTAATCCTTTCATTTTGCAGGGGTTCAGGGCTATAGAAAAGTAGTGAGAGCAGCAAACTCCCTTCTTCTGCTCCCCAATACCCTGATGGCTGCAGGTCCTTTGCGCATGCGCGCGCGTGTGCACAAACACACACACACACACACACACACACACACACTCACACACACTCACAGCACAAAGACCTAGACCTCTGAAAACAAAGACTTTACAACTGCTCTTAAAATACTTCTGCTCTCAAGAGGACACAAGGAATAATGGATAGTTATTA